>NC_133673.1:15552331-15784831 GCF_048934315.1 Petromyzon marinus
CAATATTCAACAAACACGATAGCAGTGCAAAGTGTAGGTGGAGGTAAACAAATCGCTTTTTTAAAATACATACAAATAAAGCTAACCCATATTTTTTTGTATCTTACCGAGGTTAAAGCCCACCGAGATATTAACTTATCTCGTTTCAGAAGCGACCTTTGCTATCACAAATGAGAGCTCAACACAACATTGTGGTTCGATTATAACCCGAGCGAACCTCACAGATCCAGGAGTGCATTGACACGCGGAGTGGACACGCGTGCGTAGTACACCGTAAATATCCCCCGTATAGCCTCAACAGACTATTGGGGCAAGTGCTGTTAGCGAGTAGTACCTATGCGTGTATAGTACACGTACAGGCTTGCATACACACAGACCTACAGACTCGCACACTAAGACAGAGACCACCATAGAGACACACAGACCCCATATACAGCGCTGTACTTATCTCGACACCGTATAGACTCATACACCTTCACAGAGACGCAAAGACACCCTAGAGTTACGTAGAGACCCGTCGACTTACGCACAGAAACAGACTTAAATAGATGCACAAATACTTAAACAGAGACCCATAGACTTACATAGATACACAAAAACTTAGAGACCCATAGACTTACACGGAGACCCATAGACTTACATAGAGACCCCCAGACGTACATAGAGACCCCCATACTTACATAGAGACCCCCATACTTACATAGAGACCCATAGACTTACACGAAGACCCATAGAGTTGCATAGAGACCCACGGACTGCCATAGAGACACATAGACACGCATAGAGACACATAGACACGCATAGAGACACAGACTGCCATAGAGACACACAGACTGCCATAGAGACACACAGACACGCATAGAGACACACAGACACGCATAGAGACACACAGACACGCATAGAGACACACAGACACGCATAGAGACACACAGACTGTCATAGAGACACACAGACTGCCATAGAGACACACAAACACGCAAAGAGACACACAGACTGCCATAGAGACACACAGACACGCATAGAGACACACAGACTGCCATAGAGACACACAGACTGCCATAGAGACACACAAACACGCAAAGAGACACACACTTCCATAGAGACACACAGACACGCATAGAGACACACGGATTGCCATAGAGACACACAGACACGCATAGAGACACAGACACGCATAGAGACACACAGACACGCATAGAGACACACAGACACGCACAGAGACACACAGACTTCCATAGAGATACACAGACTGCCATAGAGACACACAGACACGCATAGAGACACACAGACACGCATAGAGACACACAGACTGCCATAGATACACAGACTGCCATAGAGACACAGACTGCCATAGATACACACAGACACGCAAAGAGACACACAGACACGCATAGAGACACACAGACATGCATAGAGACACACAGACACGCATAGAGACACACAGACACGCATAGAGACACACAGACACGCATAGAGACACACAGACTGCCATAGAGACGCAGACTGCCATAGATACACACAGACACGCAAAGAGACACACAGACACGCATAGAGACACACAGACATGCATAGAGACACACAGACACGCATAGAGACACAGACTGCCATAGAGGACAACCACGAGGCGGGGGAGTGGGGGGGGGGGAGTTTGGGGGTGGGGGGCGATGGGGGTGATGGTCAGCGCGCTAATCGACAGACCCAGCGTCCGGAGTTCGATTCCTGCTCACGGCCAACACCAGTGACGATTATTAGAACCGGTTCTGGGTTGGGTCTCTACCCTAGGTCGACTCAGCCTAGACAAATGAGTAGCTGGTGCGGTGTGTAAACATCACTGGGGAGACAAAGGCGGCCGGGCGTGGCACTGGCCACCCCCGTCTTGTGCCACAGTGCCGGCAGCCTTCGTGGAGGTGCCGCTCGCTCGCAGCACTTGCCCCAAAAACTCTTGTGAAGGCTACACGGGTGATCTTTGTCTTTGCTGTGTAAACATCGTCACCGCAGGGGGCAAGAAGGTGGCCGGATCGGGGGAAGCTGTGCGAAGGGGGGCGGAGCCCGGACCGAGAGAGATAGGGAGAGAGAGATAGGGAGAGAGATAGGGAGAGAGATATATAGAGAGAGGTAGGGAGAGAGATAGAAAGAGAGAGAGGGAGAGAGATAGGGAGAGAGAGATAAGGAGAGAGAGATAGGGAGAGAGATAGGGGGAGAGATATAGAGAGAGGTAGGGAGAGAGATAGGGAGAGAGATAGGGAGAGAGAGGGAGAGAGATAGGGAGAGAGAGATAGGGAGAGAGAGGTAGAGAGATAGGGAGAGAGATAGGGAGAGATAGGCAGAGAGAGGTAGGGAGAGATAGGGAGAGAGATAGGGGGAGAGATATAGAGAGAGATAGGGAGATAGAGGGAGAGAGATAGGGAGAGAGAGGTAGAGAGAGAGGTAGAGATAGGGAGAGAGATAGGGAGAGAGATATATAGAGAGAGATAGGGAGAGAGATAGGGGGAGAGATATAGAGAGAGGTAGGGAGATAGAGGGAGAGAGATAGGGAGAGAGAGGTAGAGAGAGAGGTAGAGATAGGGAGAGAGATAGGGAGAGAGATATATAGAGAGAGATAGGGAGAGAGATAGGGGGAGAGATATAGAGAGAGGTAGGGAGAGAGATAGGGGGAGAGAGATAGGGAGAGAGATATGGAGAGAGATAGGGGGAGAGATATAGAGAGGTAGGGAGAGAGATAGGGAGAGAGATAGGGAGAGAGATAGGCAGAGAGATATAGAGAGAGGTAGGGAGAGAGATGGGAAGAGAGATAGGGAGAGAGATATAGAGAGAGAGAGGTAGGGAGAGAGATAGGGAGAGAAATATAGGGAGAGAGGTAAGGAGAGAGATAGAGAGAGATATAGGGAGAGAGATAGGGAGAGATATAGAGAGAGGTAGGGAGAAAGATAGGGAGAGAGATAGGGAGAGAGAGATAGAGAGAGATAGGGAGAGAGATAGGGAGAGAGATAGGCAAAGAGATATAGAGAGAGAGGTAGGGAGAGATATAGGGAGAGAGATATAGAGAGAGGTAGGGAGAGAGATAGGGAGAGAGATAGGGAGAGAGATAAAGAGAGAGATAGGGAGAGAGATAGGGAGAGAGATATAGAGAGAGAGATAGGGAGAGAGATAGGGAGAGAGAGAGAGATAGGGAGAGAGAGATAGGGAGAGAGATAGGGAGAGATATGGAGAGAGATATGGAGAGAGATAGGGAGAGAGATAGGGAGAGATATAGGGGGAGAGAGATAGGGAGAGATAGGGAGATAGGGAGAGAGATAGGGAGAGAGATAGGGAGAGAGATAGGGAGAGAGATAGAGAGAGATAGGGAGAGATAGGGAGAGATATAGGGAGAGAGAGATAGGGAGAGAGATAGGGGGAGAGATAGGGAGAGATATAGGGAGAGAGATAGGGAGAGAGATAGAGAGAGATAGGGAGAGAGATAGGGAGAGAGATGTAGGGAGAAAGATAGGGAGAGAGATAGGTAGAGAGATAGAGAGAGATAGAGATAGAGAGAGATAGGGAGAGAGATAGGGAGAGACTTTTTACTTTTAAATAACTTTCATTGCCGCCAGCAGCAACAGCACTGCAGGCGATTCCGATATGAAACACACAAAGTCACCAGCAACACAAATAAACAAACACTGTACATCCACGCGCTGTGCCACTAAAAGCACCGCGCACAACACGAAATAAAAGTCACGTGGTGGTGGTGGTGGTGGTCATCGCGCACGCCACGGTGACGAGCGAGCGCTTCAGAAGGTGAACACGTGGGGGGTGCCGTCCACGCTGGTACAGAGAGGGGCTTGTCCGGCTCCCCAGCGTTCGAAGAAGACGCCCTGCACATCACCGGCATGTGTGTGGTATGCGTGCTCCAACCGGAGCATCTTTTTACTCGTTCTGGGAGAGAGAAAGATGTGGAGAGAGAGATAAGGAGAGAGAAGATGCGGAGAGAGATAGGAAGAGACAGATTAAGATAGGAAGAGACACACAGATTAAGATCTACATAGAGACTCATAGACATACACCCACTATGTAGATCTCAATCTGTCTCTATGTATGTCTATGAGTCTCTATGTAGATCTCAATCTGTGTCTCTATGTATGTCTATGAGTCTCTATGTAGATCTAAATCCGTGTGTCTCTATGTGAGTCTATGAGTCTCTATGTAGATCTCAATCTGTGTGTCTCTATGTATGTCTATGAGTCTCTATGTAGATCTCAATCTGTGTCTCTATGTATGTCTATTAGTCTCTATGTAGATCTCAATCTGTGTCTCTATGTATGTCTATGAGTCTCTATGTAGATCTCAATCTGTCTCTATGTATGTCTACGAGTCTCTATGTAGATCTCAATCTGTGTCTCTATGTATGTCTATGAGTCTCTATCTAGATCTCAATCTGTGTCTCTATGTATGTCTATGAGTCTCTATGTAGATCTCAATAACACGAGCGTTTCAACGCTCGTGTTATTTGATTTGGTTTTGGCATTCAATGCCCTGTTGATTTGTGCATCATTGTAACCGTTCATAAAAAAATATAATTCAATCTATACATTTTTATTTTACCAGGTAATGCCCACTGAGCTATATAGCTGTTTTTCCGAAGCAACATTGGCCATAAACGATAGCTCAACGAAGTGGCTTACGATTGTGGAAATTTACAGCAGCCAAATACTCTCAATGCACGTTGACTCTAAATGTGGAGCACCCAGAGAAAAATCCACGCAACCACGGGGAGAGAGAAACGCAAACTCCAAATAGTCAGCAGCAGGCGTCAGGGGGTGAATCGAGCCCACGAACTCCTGTGTACCAGGCGAGGTAGTTAACATCTCCTAGCCACAGAGACATTCGGGTCTACCCGCAAGTTTACTCAATAGGGCCAAACAACAAACAAAGATCCCCCGTATAGCCTTAACAGACTGTTGGGGCAAGTGCTGTTAGCGAGCACCTATGAAGGCCGGCACGGCACATGAGGGGCTGGGTCGCCAACACCACGCCCGGCCTCCTTTGTCTCCCCAGTGATGATGTTTACACACCGCACCAGGTACTCATTTTGAGGCCGAGTCGACCTAGGGGGTGGCCCAAGACCGGTTCAGAAAATCGTCACTGGTGTTGGCAGTGAGCGGGAATCGAACTCGGGCGACCGGGTTCGTAGCGCAGCGTGGTGCTAACCGCTACACCACCGCTCCCCACAACAGGGACCCCCCACGCACAGCAGCAATCATCGCCCCGACTCCCGGCAGACTAACGCCCGCTCGGAGACCAGAAGCCTTCTTCCGAACAGCGACAGCTGCCACCGGGGGTGCCCTGTCAAACGTGTCGACGTGGGAGGCGATGTCAAGGCCCCGCTATGGCAGTGTGGGGATTCGGTGATAGCCTTCCTGGACGAACCGGCGGCATCCTCAGACGCAGAGGACAGGCCTGCATAGTAGTTACACTCCACCCTGTGCTCTCGCCTGCCTCTTTATTTGTTTGATAATTGATTTGTTATATGCCGATGAGAGAGCCGCACCGAGTCGTGGTGACTCTTCTCGGGAGGGTTCAGCTGCTGCTGCTACAATGGGATTTAGACTTTGATATTTTCAGCCAGTTAATGACGCGTCGTGCTTTTTGCACGACGCGTGGGGAGGCGGAAACCGGAGCACCCCCGGAGAAACCCCCACGCCTTGCGCGAGGGGGCAACGCTCGATCCCCGTACAGATGGAGACAGATGGCGAATAGCCTGCTTGCTGTACCGCCTTATCCTGGCGAGCCAGAGGGTACGGCCACCTCTTCGACGCCCACGGGAAGGGAGTTTCACATCATAATCTCTGTGTGATCCACCAACCCCTCGCTGATACCTCCACACAGCGCTGGACTACAGCCAGCAGTCACGTGCAGCAGCGTAGCCAACACCGCCACCACCGCCACCACCACCGCCACCACCACCGTCACCACCACCATCGTCACCAGCACCACCGCCACCCCCCACACACAACAACAACCGCCATTCGCCACTAAGTGGCGGTGACGTCACCACGACGCTTGTGCCAGGCCATGTGCACCTTGAGGCCACGTGAAGTGTCGAACGCCCGCGGGCAGGAGGTCACGGGGCAGACCCAGGTGCCACGGGTCGACTGACTGAGATGACTGGCTGGTGCACCACCTGTGCCCCCTACTGTGCCAACTTGCTGTGCTTTAGCCACCCGGCGCTCCGCTCGTTGTTGTGAGCGTCGCTCCTCCGCCCTCCGTTGTTGTTGGAGGGCGACTGCCTCCAACTGCCCAATAGCGTCCTTCACGAGCCTCCTCCACAGAGGCCGATCTTCACACCGCTGGTACCAGTCATCGGCAAGTCCACTCAGCTCCACGTCTTCCTGTACCACATCACTCCATCTCTTCTCTAGCCCGTGCCGCGCCCGTTTAGCCCCCTCGATCCGGCCGAACAAAAGCTGTTTCTGCATGCGGTGGCTGAGCATGCGGGCTACATGACCCAGCCAACGCAGCCTTGCCTGCCGGAGGAGCTCACCGATGGGACCTTGCCCAGATCTTTCAAGGATTTGTGAGCTCCTCACACAATCCAGTCTGGTTAAACCCAGGATGGATCGTAGGCAGGCCAGCCTAAATGTTTCCAACCGGCGAAGATGCTCCATTAAGGGGGTCCACGTTTCGCAAGCGTAGAGAAGGGAGGGAATGACCGTGGCCGAGAAGACCTGAAGCTTAGTGCGGAGCGACAGACCAGGTAGCTTCCACACAGCGTTACGCAACCGATGAAAAGATATTGCTGCTCGACTTATTCGGAGTGAGACCTCTGCTGTTAAACTGGAGCCGGTCATAAGCACACCGCCCAGGTATGGGAAACTCTCCACTCTCTCCACAACTGCCCCATCACCGATTGGGAGTTGTGGGGGTGGAGTGTCCGATGGTACAAAATACCCAGGCAGGTGCTTAGTTTTGGTGGGGCTGATGGTAAGGCCCCACCTCTTAGTAGCACGCTCGAGTCTCAGCAGCAGCGTCTCCAACTCCTCCTCTGAATGAGCAGCTATTACCAAATCATCGGCATACATAACGTGGTTGAGCAATAGGGAGCCATCCCTTGACCGCACGCGGGCATCGATCAGCCTCCCATTATATCTGTACCAAATGGAGATTCCCCCGGTACAGCTATTGAAGGCTTCACGAACTACGTGCTCAAAATAGATGTTAAATAATGTGGGAGCCAGAAGACATCCCTGTCGCACCCCAAGGTGTACAGGGAATGGCTCTGACTCCCGGCCACGTAGTTTTACCCGGGCCCGTTCACCATCATGAAGGTCCTTAATGATCGTGAGCAGAGGGTCAGGGACTCCAAAAGCACGAAGAACAACCCAGAGCCCAGGCCTACTGATGGTATCATAGGCCTTGACCAGGTCAATAAAGCCGAGATGTAGGTCTTAATGGAATTCCCTACACCTCTGCTGTAGCAGACGGACAGAAAATATGGCATATGTGCAGGACCGCCCTTTCCTGAAACCGCATTGGGGCTCCGCAAGCCTCTCCTCAGCGTGCCTGGCGAGGCGATGTTGAATAATCCTTGCCAGGACCTTTCCCGGCACACTGAGGAGTGAGATGCCCCTGTAGTTGTTACAGTCTGTGCGGTCCCCCTTCTTAAGGAGGGGGACCACCAGGGCATCTTTCCAATCCTGCGGAACCCGTCCAGTGGTCCAGATTGTTGTTATGATGTCATGTAG
The DNA here is from genome assembly GCF_048934315.1 of Petromyzon marinus. Classification (NCBI taxonomy): domain Eukaryota; kingdom Metazoa; phylum Chordata; class Hyperoartia; order Petromyzontiformes; family Petromyzontidae; genus Petromyzon; species Petromyzon marinus. The sequence goes on from NC_133673.1 coordinate 15,560,053, forward strand.
GGCAGTCTGTGCACAAACGCCACCCTCCCTCAGCATTTCACTTGGGAAGTCATCTCTGCCCGGTGCCTTTTCTGGTCTCAGACTCCGGATCGCCTTCAGTACTTCCTCAACAGATGGCACCTCAGCCAGCCACTCACAGGGGGTGATTTCTTCCAATATTTGAGGCACTGCAGCCTCAGCAGGGTCATCCCCACTTTGTGCCACGATGTTGTCCTTGCTGAGGGATTTCCCCTCCCCCAGGACCTCACAGAAATGCTCAGCAAATCTGCAAACCTGTTCCTGGGGGTCGGAGATTGGATCACCGTTTTTTTCCCCTAATGATGGTAATAGGTGCGGCGCTGCAGGTTACTTTTTTGATGGCGTTAAATAGAGATTTGTGATCGCGAGCCATTGAGGCAGACTCCATCTCCTCAGCAACCCGCGACCACCACCCATCCTTGCAGCGCCTCACGGCTCTCCGAACCTCCGAGCGAAGGCTGCGGTAAGCCTCCTCATTCTCTGACGTGGGATTCTGTAGCCGATGGCAGTGGGCCTATCGCTTTTTCTCAACCATCCTAAACACCTCCTCTGTCTGCCAGGGTCTCTGGGGAGGTCTGGACCGCGTACCCAAAGCAGCCATTGCAGCTGCATGAGTCACAGTCTTAAACCTCGCCCATTTACCCTCGACATCAGGAGGAGTGGGGGACGATGCCAACCCCAGCCGCAAGCGATGATGAAATTCTCGCTTGCAACTTTCATCAGATAACTGAGACCAGGCCACTTTAGGTTGGAATGGGGTCCTGGGTGTACTCCCACCACCGGAGTGGAAGAATGGCAGGCGCATCTTACAAATGACTAGTCGATGGTCAGAGGACAGATCAGCTCCACGGTAGGTCCTGGTGTCAAGGACATGGGCTCGCATCCGCTGGTCCGTCACTATGTAGTCCAGCAGATGTTCTTGCTTGGACCCGGCATGCATCCATGATGTTTGTGTGGATGCGCCGATGCCGGAACAGCGTGTTGGTAATTACAAGCCCATGGGCTGCACAAAAATCTAACAGTCTCCTACCGTTGTTATTGAGCTGATCTGGCCCATGCCCTCCACACAAAGATAAAGACAAAGATCCCCCATATAGCCTTAACAGACTGTAGGGGCAAGTGCTGTTAGCGAGCACCTATGAAGGCCGGAACGGTACACGAGGGGGTGGGTGGCCAGCACCACGCCCGACCGCCTTTGTCTCCCTAGTGGCAATGTTTACACACCGCACCAGGTACTCATTTGAGGCTGAGTCGACCTAGGGGAGGCCCGGGACCGGTTCAGATAATCGTCACTGGTGTTGGCCGTGAGCGGGAATCGAACCCGGGTCGCCAGGTTCATAGTGCAGCGCGCTAACCGCTACACTATCGCTCCCCACACACACACACATATACACACACACGTAGACACACACACACCGTCTCTGTGCACCCAGCTGTATAAACCACCAGCTGAGTTCGATTTCCGACCGCGGCTAACATCGGTGGCGAGCGGCATCAGAGCCGGTTATGGGTCACCCCCTCCTCCCCCCACCTCCCCTCCACCAACCCGCACTGACCGGCGTGGTGAAGTATGGACAAAGCAACACCCCCCTCGCCCTATTCACGCCTCATCACTCCCTCACCACCTCACCACGTCACTCCCCCCCTCACCATCTCGCCACCTACACGAGGAGTCGGAAGAGCATGGGGACGAGGATGCTGGGTGACAGGTGGGGGAGGAGGTGGAGGGCTCGGGGAGGGGTGGGAGGTGGGGGGGTAGGGGTGGTGGGTGTTGGGGTGGGGGGTGGGGGGTGTTGAGGTGGGGGGTGGGGGGGGTAGGGGGGTGGGGGTGTTGGGGTGGGGGGTGTTGGGGTGGGGGTGTAGGGGTGGGGGGTGTTGGGGTGGGGGGGTAGGGGGGTGGGGGGTGGTGGTGGAGGGTGGGGAGTGTTGGGGTGGGGGGTGTTGGGGTGAGGGTGGGGGTGGGGGGTTGCTCGGCTCGCTGCCCAGGTGGGGGGGGGGGTAGCCGCGCGTCACCCCCTGAGCGGCTCGCGGGCAGCAGCTGCCCCCGAGCGGAGTGCCCGGACATCGCGCATCTCCCTCATCACGGACGCGCGGGGCTTCACAGCAGCCATCACCACCAAAGACAAAGACCCCCCTCGCCCCGCGTAGGCTTAACGGACTGCTGGGGCAAGTGCTGTTAGCGAGAAGCGCCTATGCATGTACTGTGTGTCCCTTGGCATTCATTCGCACCGCACGTAGCCGACCGTGCTCATCGGGATGCCCTTCCGCCTGCTTTGGGACGAGCCACGCAATCTCAGGGCTGCGCCTTTATCTCTCGCCGCCGCCGCCGCCGTCGTCATCATTACCGGAGGGAGTTTTGCGGCGCGAGTCGCAGAGCCCCCAGCTGCTGCTGACGGAGGCGAGGCCAGCAACGCCCTCTGATGGCGAGCCCAGAGTGCCAGCAGCTTCTCATCATCCTCCTCTTCCCTGCGCTGATACAGCCAGTGGTGGCAATTCCACATTCCCACGGCGGGTGTCAGTCCATCCACGTTACGGCCACGACTGTTTGAAGTCGCAGCACTTGCCCCTGCAGTTTGTTGAGGCTATATGGGGGATCTTTGTGTGGGGTGTCACGGTTAGCGCTACGCTGCGCTAAGAATCCGGCGACCCGAGTTCGATTCCCGTTCACGGCCAACACCGATGGTGACGATTATCTGAACCGGTCCTGGGCCTCTCCTAGGTCGACTCAGCCCTAAATGAGTACCTGGTGCGATGTGTAATCATCGCCACTTGGGAGACAAAGGCGGCCGGGTGTGGTATTGGCCACCCACTCCCTCGTGTTCCGTGCCGGCCTTCATAGGTGATCATTAACGGCACTTGCCCCCGACAGTATGCTAAGGCTATACGGGAGATCTTTGTCTATAGATATAGCACGCACACCAGCCGTCCTAACATCGGCCTCTGTAGAGGAGGAGGCTCGTAAAGGACGCTACTTGGCAGTGCCAGGCTAGGTGCACCTTGAGGCTACTGGGCAGTTGGAGGCTTTCGCCCTCCAGCAACAGTGAAGGGCGGAGGAGCGACGCTCACAACAACGAGCGAAGGCGCCGGGCGGATAAAACGCAGCGAGTTGGCACAGTGCAGGGATCACAGGTGTTGCATCGGCCAGTCATCTCAGTCAGTCAGCAACCCATGGCACCTACTGTGTCTGCCCCGTGACCCCCTGCCAGCAGCGAGAGCCTTACGCGACACTTAACGTGGCCTCAAGGTGCACCTAGCCTGGCACAAGTGCCTTGGGGACGTCACCGCTACTTCGTGGCTGATGGGTGCTGCTGCTGTTTGCGAGTCGCCCTTGGAAAAATAGATTTTTAGAGCTTTGCTCGGGACAGACACTTCTGATCCGTTGCTTAGGTGTATCATCGATGGTTGGGTCATGTGGAGTTAGCGAGCACCTATTAAGGCCGGCACAGAGCGCGAGAAAAGGTTTGCGGGAGGCGGACAAAACCCACAGCTCAGCCGTCTTTGTCTTTCCTTTCGCGCGAGATGGTCATGACCGCATCTCAAAGGCGCCGTACACAACTTAAGGGCCGCGTCAACCTAATGGTGACCACCACTGGTTATTTATTGGTCGTCCCAAACGCGGTTACTTCGCATTACCGGGACGAACCACGACTCGGTAGGAGCGGTGGCGCAGTGGTTGGCGCCAGGGCCGCTTTTGTGCAATAGGCAACGTGAGGCACTGTGCCTAGAGCCTACGAAAACATTATGTTGACCACGTTTTTGTTGTTGTTTGTATGATAAAAAAAACATGTAACCCAAGATATCTCACATTCTTGGTTCTTTCGGTAAAGTCACGTAGATACGTAATCCCATCACTGTGGGAGTCAGTAGCGAGGGGTTGCTGGATCGCCGCACTCACAGACGTTGTCGTGAAGCCCGCTTCCCGTGGGCGTCAAGGAGGAGGAGGTGTCACGTAGATACGTGACTTTACACGTAGATACGGGACTTTACGTGACTTTACACGTAGATACGTGACTTTACGTGACTTTACACGTAGATACGTGACTTTACGTAACTTAACACGTAGATACGTGACTTTACGTGACTTTACACGTAGATACGTGACTTTACGTAACTTAACACGTAGATACGTGACTTTACGTGACTTTACACGTAGATACGTGACTTTACACGTAGATACGTGACTTTACGTAACTTTACACGTAGATACGTGACTTTACGTAATTTTACACGTAGATACGTGACTTTACGTAACTTAACACGTAGATACGTGACTTTACGTGACTTTACACGTAGATACGTGACTTTACGTAACGTTACACGTAGATACGTGACTTTACGTGACTTTACACGTAGATACGTGACTTTACGTGACTTTACACGTAGATACGTGACTTTACGTGACTTTACACGTAGATACGTGACTTTACGTAATTTTACACGTAGATACGTGACTTTACGTAACTTTACACGTAGATACGTGACTTTACGTGACTTTACACGTAGATACGTGACTTTACGTGACTTTACACGTAGATACGTGACTTTACGTAACTTTACACGTAGATACGTGACTTTACGTAACTTTACACGTAGATACGTGACTTTACGTAACTTTACACGTAGATACGTGACTTTACGTGACTTTACACGTAGATACGGGACTTTACGTGACTTTACACGTAGATACGTGACTTTACGTAACTTAACACGTAGATACGTGACTTTACGTGACTTTACACGTAGATACGTGACTTTACGTAACTTAACACGTAGATACGTGACTTTACGTGACTTTACACGTAGATACGTGACTTTACACGTAGATACGTGACTTTACGTAACTTTACACGTAGATACGTGACTTTACGTAATTTTACACGTAGATACGTGACTTTACGTAACTTTACACGTAGATACGTGACTTTACGTGACTTTACACGTAGATACGTGACTTTACGTGACTTTACACGTAGATACGTAACTTTACGTGACTTTACACGTAGATACGTGACTTTACGTAACTTTACACGTAGATACGTGACTTTACGTGACTTTACACGTAGATACGTGACTTTACGTAACTTAACACGTAGATACGTGACTTTACGTGACTTTACACGTAGATACGTGACTTTACGTAACGTTACACGTAGATACGTGACTTTACGTGACTTTACACGTAGAAACGTGACTTTACGTGACTTTACACGTAGATACGTGACTTTACGTGACTTTACACGTAGATACGTGACTTTACGTAATTTTACACGTAGATACGTGACTTTACGTAACTTTACACGTAGATACGTGACTTTACGTGACTTTACACGTAGATACGTGACTTTACGTAACTTTACACGTAGATACGTGACTTTACGTAACTTTACACGTAGATACGTGACTTTACGTAACTTTACACGTAGATACGTGACTTTACGTAACTTTACACGTAGATACGTGACTTTACGTGACTTTACACGTAGCTACGTGACTTTACGTGACTTTACACGTAGATACGTGACTTTACGTGACTTTACACGTAGATACGTGACTTTACGTGACTTTACACGTAGATACGTGACTTTTCGTGACTTTACACGTAGATACGTGACTTTACGTGACTTTACACGTAGATACGTGACTTTACGTAACTTTCCACGTAGATACGTGACTTTTCGTGACTTTACACCTAGATACGTGACTTTACCGAAAGCACCAAGAATATGAATTCCTGCAGTCACGAAAGTTTTAAGCCACACGATATCTTCTTGAATAAATATATTTATACTCTTTGGTTCTTTCGGTAAAGTCACGTAGGTATAAAATACCGAAAGCGCCAAGAGTATGGATTACTGCAGTCACGAAAGCTTCAAATCAAAATATATTCACATAGGAAAGGATAGGCCCAGTGAATGTAGAAAGATGCAGAGTTATGTAGATCGTTTTTTTTGTGTGCGCAAGGTGAGAGAGAAATGAACACCGGAGATTAACTTTTCGAGATTTGTTTTTTGTAATGCTAAAATTGGCGAATAAACATCGTCAAGTGGTGTGCTTTTCTCACAATCTCTTTTTCAGAAGCGACCTGGCTATTAAATGATAACTCGACGAAGTGGCTTATCACGTGGGAATGTATAAGCGGCCAAATAACTCGAAGACGCGTGATGATGTTTATTACAAATGTGGAGGGGGAAAAAAACGGAAGACACGGAGAAAAATCCACGCGACCACGGGGAGAGAGAGACACACCGCAAACTCCAGATATACAGCAGCAGCAGGCGTCAGAGTCTGGATCAAACCCACGACTTCCTGTGTACCAAGCGAGGTAGTTAACATCTCATAGCCACCGTGGCGCCCCAGTGTTGTTGTTGTTGACGAATGTGATCAGTTGTTGTGGCTGTTGACTTTGCTTGTGCACCACTGCCAACGCAGCAGCAGCAGCTGCAGGAGTGGCAGCATCACCAGATGCATCGAGCGCCGTTAATGATCTACCTATCACGTTCATTAATATGACTCTCTCCTTTATCGTGAGTTACCGTGCCTATTGTAGAAATACTATGACTTTGCACGACATGCATCGGCTTGCAAATAATAACCACGGCCATAATATAGGGTTTTTTGGGGTTAAATCGCGTAAATATAAATGTGTCGTTAAACCCGCCACCACCCAACACAGCCAACTAGTAAGGTTTGTCACGTAAACAGAACGTGCCAATTAGTTACTAGTACAGCACACCGGTGTGTTGGAGAGTAAATCCACAACATTCACAATTCGAGTACGACGTTTTGCCAATAATTACAACCGGCAGCCTGAATAACCACGGCGCACGCGGCTGCCCGTTATCCCATCACTGTGGGAGTCAGTAGCGAGGGGTTGGTAGATCACCGCACTCACAGACGTGGTCGTGAAACCCGCTTCCCGTGGGCGTCAAGGAGAAGGAGCCATACCCTGGCTGGACAGTAGAGGGCGGTACAGCACTTTGGAAAGACGTCAACAGGAATTGTCCGTTGAAGTAGACTCGAACCCGCCATAGAAATGCGGAATTTCCACGTATGCAGGGCTATAAACTGGAAATTGAGCACCAAATGCCTTAATGCTGACCTGAGCCGGACATAACTTTGACTGCAACAACCAAAAAGGACGATAACAAGATTACAATTCGTGTTGTTCTTCTGGAGGAAATATAACAACAAAGGTTACGCATACTACGAATCCTCCACGTGTCTGCCTCTCCAAAAACATATCGAAGCGTTGTTTTGTTTTACACATCCCATCAGCGCCGCGGGTCTATCTGGTGGGGAGGGCGGGTGGATGGGTGGGTGGGGGTTACGGTGTAACGCCAGCAGAGCTTTGATTGAACTCGGGCAACCACGACAACAACTCCGGGCCACTTTCGACATTAAGAAGCGATTAAACCATGTTTTTTATTTGACCATGTAAGACCCACTGGGCTTCATAGCTCTTTATCAGAAGCGAATTGGCCATCACAAACGGAAAGCTCAAAAAAGGTGTGCTCATCGTGCGGAAATTTACAGCAAATACTCTAAACGCGTGGTTATGTCGATTCTAAACGTGGAGGGAAAAGCCGAAGCACCCGGAGAAAAATCCACGCGACCACGGGGAGCGAGCGAGAGAGAGAGAGACACCGCAAACTTCAAATATGCAGCAGCAGCAGGCGTCAGGGTCGGTCTGGAACTCACGACCGCACGTGTAGACCAGGCGAGGCAGTTAACATCTCATAGTCAACGTGGCGCCCTGTTATCACCAGCAGACAGAGAGTCTTTTAAGGCCACGTGAGAGTTTTTTTTGGGGGTTAGATCTCGTAAATATATATAAATGTTGTGCCGTTAAACCCGCCACCACCCAGTCACAGCCAACTAGTGAGGTTTGTCACGTAAACAGAACTTTGCGAATTCGTCACTAGTACAGCACACCGGTTTGTTAGAAAGCCAAGCCACAAATATTTACAGTCCGAGCACGACGTTTCGCCGGTAATTACAACCCACATCACCAGGCGGACAGCCAGATGCTGTGGAGAAGTCCGCCCGTTTCGTTCCTCGTGTAGAGGCGTAGATGTGGTGGCAACTCTGGTGGGTGGGGTAGCTGGGGTAGCTGGGGTGGGTGGGGTAGCTGGGGTGGGTGGGGTAGATGGGGTAGCTAAGGTGGGTGGGCTAGCTGGGGTAGCTGGGGTGGGTGGGGTAGCTGGAGTGGGTGGGGTAGCTGGGGTGAGTGGGGTAGATGGGGTAGCTAAGGTGGGTGGGCTAGCTGGGGTAGCTGGGGTGGGTGGGGTAGCTGGAGTGGGTGGGGTAGCTGGGGTGAGTGGGGTAGGTGGGGTGGGTGGGGTAGCTGGGGTAGCTGGGGTGGGTGGGGTAGCTGGGGTAGGTGGGGTAGCTGGGGTGGGTGGGGTAGCTGGGGTAGGTGGGGTAGCTGGGGTGGGTGGGGTAGCTGGGGTAGCTGTGGTGGGTGGGGTAGCTGGGGTGGATGGGGTAGGTGGGGTAGCTGGGGTGGGTGGGGTAGCTGGAGTGGGTGGGGTAGCTGGGGTGGGTGGGGTAGCTGGGGTTGGTGGGGTAGCTGGGGTGGGTGGGGTAGCTGGGGTGGGTGGGGTAGCTGGGGTAGCTGGGGTGGGTGGGGTAGCTGGGGTAGCTGGGGTAGCTGGGGTGGGAGGGGTAGCTGGGGTGGGGTAGCTGGGTGGGTGGGGTAGCTGGGGTAGCTGGGGTGGGGTAACTGGCGGCGGTGGGGTAGCTGGCGTGGTTGGGGTAGCTGGGGTGGGTGGGGTAGCTGGGGTGTGTGGGGTAATTGGGGTGGGTGGGGTAGCTGGAGTGGGTGGGGTAGCTGGGGTGGGAGGGGTAGCTGGGGTTGGTGGGGTAGCTGGGGTGGGAGGGGTAATTGGGGTGGTTGGGGTAGCTGGAGTGGGTGGGGTAGCTGGGGTGGGAGGGGTAGCTGGGGTTGGTGGGGTAGCTGGGGTAGCTGGGGTGGGTGGGGTAGCTGGGTGGGAGGGGTAGCTGGGATGGGAGGGGTAATTGGGGTAGCTGGGGGTAGCTGGAGTGGGTGGGGTAGCTGGGGTAGCTGGGGTGGGAGGGGTAGCTGGGGTTGGTGGGGTAGCTGGGGTAGCTGGGGTGGGTGGGGTAGCTGGGGTGGGTGGGGTAGCTGGGGTGGGAGGGGTAATTGGGGTAGCTGGGGGTAGCTGGAGTGGGTGGGGTAGCTGGGGTGGGAGGGGCAGTTGGGGTGGTTGGGGTAGTTGGGGTGGGAGGGGTAGTTGGGGTGGTTGGGGTAGTTGGGGTGGGAGGGGTAGCTGGGGTGGGAGGGGTAGCTAGGGTGGGAGGGGTAGTTGGGGCGGGAGGGGTAGTTGGGGTGGGAGGGGTAGCTGGGGTGGGAGGGGTAGTTGGGGTGGGAGGGGTAGTTGGGGTGGGAGGGGTAGCTGGGGTGGGAGGGGTAGTTGGGGTGGGAGGGGTAGTTGGGGTGGGAGGGGTAGCTGGGGTGGGAGGGGTAGTTGGGGTGGGAGGGGTAGCTGGGGTGTGTGGGGTAATTGGGGTGGGTGGGGTAGCTGGAGTGGGTGGGGTAGCTGGGGTGGGAGGGGTAGCTGGGGTTGGTGGGGTAGCTGGGGTGGGAGGGGTAATTGGGGTGGTTGGGGTAGCTGGAGTGGGTGGGGTAGCTGGGGTGGGAGGGGTAGCTGGGGTTGGTGGGGTAGCTGGGGTAGCTGGGGTGGGTGGGGTAGCTGGGTGGGAGGGGTAGCTGGGATGGGAGGGGTAATTGGGGTAGCTGGGGGTAGCTGGAGTGGGTGGGGTAGCTGGGGTAGCTGGGGTGGGAGGGGTAGCTGGGGTTGGTGGGGTAGCTGGGGTAGCTGGGGTGGGTGGGGTAGCTGGGGTGGGTGGGGTAGCTGGGGTGGGAGGGGTAATTGGGGTAGCTGGGGGTAGCTGGAGTGGGTGGGGTAGCTGGGGTGGGAGGGGCAGTTGGGGTGGTTGGGGTAGTTGGGGTGGGAGGGGTAGTTGGGGTGGTTGGGGTAGTTGGGGTGGGAGGGGTAGCTGGGGTGGGAGGGGTAGCTAGGGTGGGAGGGGTAGTTGGGGCGGGAGGGGTAGTTGGGGTGGGAGGGGTAGCTGGGGTGGGAGGGGTAGTTGGGATGGGAGGGGTAGTTGGGGTGGGAGGGGTAGCTGGGGTGGGAGGGGTAGTTGGGGTGGGAGGGGTAGTTGGGGTGGGAGGGGTAGCTGGGGTGGGAGGGGTAGTTGGGGTGGGAGGGGTAGCTGGGGTGTGTGGGGTAATTGGGGTGGGTGGGGTAGCTGGAGTGGGTGGGGTAGCTGGGGTGGGAGGGGTAATTGGGGTGGTTGGGGTAGCTGGAGTGGGTGGGGTAGCTGGGGTGGGAGGGGTAGCTGGGGTTGGTGGGGTAGCTGGGGTAGCTGGGGTGGGTGGGGTAGCTGGGTGGGAGGGGTAGCTGGGATGGGAGGGGTAATTGGGGTAGCTGGGGGTAGCTGGAGTGGGTGGGGTAGCTGGGGTAGCTGGGGTGGGAGGGGTAGCTGGGGTTGGTGGGGTAGCTGGGGTAGCTGGGGTGGGTGGGGTAGCTGGGGTGGGTGGGGTAGCTGGGGTGGGAGGGGTAATTGGGGTAGCTGGGGGTAGCTGGAGTGGGTGGGGTAGCTGGGGTGGGAGGGGCAGTTGGGGTGGTTGGGGTAGTTGGGGTGGGAGGGGTAGCTGGGGTGGGAGGGGTAGTTGGGGTGGGTGGGGTAGCTGGGGTGGGAGGGGTAGTTGGGGTGGGAGGGGTAGCTGGGGTGGGAGGGGTAGTTGGGGTGGGAGGGGTAGCTGAGGTGGGAGGGGTAGCTGGGGTGGGAGGGGTAGTTGGGGTGGGAGGGGTAGTTGGGGTGGGAGGGGTAGTTGGGGTGGGAGGGGTAGTTGGGGTGGGAGGGGTAGCTGAGGTGGGAGGGGTAGTTGGGGTGGGAGGGGTAGTTGGGGTGGGAGGGGTAGTTGGGGTGGGAGGGGTAGTTGGGGTGGCGCGGAGTCTTCCAGCAGCTCAGACATTGCTCAGATTCTTCTCGTGGCTAAGTCCAACTTCGTGACGTGGGTGAAGTGAGGGGGGCTGAGGGGAGGGGGGTGTGGGGGGGAGGCGGCTGTGATAACAAATTCCAACTAAGGTTGGAAACGTTTAGGCGCTCATTAGCTCTGCGCCTCTCTGACGGCCGTCTCCCTGTCGCTCGTGTGTGGCTCCTTGCCTGCCGTGGTCGTCGTGAATTTCACTCGCTCACTCCTCTATACTGGGTCGTCTCACCCACCACCACCACCACACTGTGTTCAACAACCACTACAACCACCACCACACTGTGTTCAACAACCACTACAACCACCACCACACTGTGTTCAACAACCACCACCACCACACTGTGTTCAACAACCACTACAACCACCACCACACTGTGTTCAACAACCACTACAACCACCACCACACTGTGTTCAACAACCACTACAACCACCACCACACTGTGTTCAACAACCACCACCACCACACTGTGTTCAACAACCACTACAACCACCACCACACTGTGTTCAACAACCACTACCACCACACTGTGTTCAACAACCACCACCACACTGTGTTCAACAACCACTACAACCACCACCACACTGTGTTCAACAACCACTACAACCACCACCACACTGTGTTCAACAACCACTACCACCACACTGTGTTCAACAACCACCACCACACTGTGTTCAACAACCACCACCACACTCACCCACGCACTCTTTCACTCATTCACTCACTCTCTCGCCCACCACACACTCACCCACTCACCACACTGCCAATGTCACACCAACACACTCACCCGTAGCGCGCTAACCGCTACACGACCGCTCCCCACGTAATGGGGATCACACTCCGCAGAAGCCACATCGACCTTTTATCGCTGCTGTGAATACTCGGCAGGACCCTCCTAAAAAACGAATCTTGAAACTCAGCGACAATTGCCTGGCTAAAGACGCCTAGTAGTAGTAATAATAATACCACTGCTACTACTAGTCGTAGTAATACACGAAAGGAATTACACGTTCGTTACATCCCTAAACTTATCCCGAGCATCATCTTTGACGCTTCGTCAGACAGTGCGCTCATCAGTGTTGATCTTCACTCGTTTTAGTGGTTTCCTGCGCCTCTGAATCATTTTCGCTTTCTCCCTCTCTCTCTGAGAGTGAACCAAGCCTGTGGGCGTTACACATCCGAGAGCATCGCCATGATGAGGAGCAGGAGGAGGACGTCACGGGGAGTCGTCACGCGGTGACGTCCGCGCGCTGTTACGCATCACGTCCCTCCGCTCTCACCACGAGCGCACTTGGCTCAAGCGATCACTCTCAGCTCCACCACGACTCCTCCCCCACTCCACCACGACTCCTCCCCCACTCCACCACGACTCCTCCCCCACTCCACCACGACTCCTCCCCCACTCCACCACGACTCCTCCCCCACTCCACGACTCCTCCACGACTCCTCCCCGACTCCATCATGACTCCTCCCCGACTCCACCATGACTCCTCCCTTACTCCACCATTGCTCCTCCCCTAATCCAGCATGACTCCTCCCCTACTCCACCACGACTCCTCCCCCACTGCACCACGACTCCTCCCCTACTCCACCATGACTCCTCCCCTACTCCACCATGACTCCTCCCTTACTCCACCATTGCTCCTCCCCTAATCCAGCATGACTCCTCCCCTACTCCACCACGACTCCTCCCCCACTGCACCACGACTCCTCCCCTACTCCACCATGACTCCTCCCCTACTCCACCATGACTCCTCCCTTACTCCACCATTGCTCCTCCCCTAATCCAGCATGACTCCTCCCCTACTCCACCACGACTCCTCCCCCACTCCACCACGACTCCTCCCCTACTCCACCATGACTCCTCCCCCACTGCACCACGACTCCGCCCTACTCCACCACGACTCCACCCCTACTCCACCACGACTCTTCCCCCACTCCACCACGACTCCTCCCCGACTCCTCCCCGACTCCATCATGACTCCTCCCCCACTCCATCACCACTCCACCTCCACTCCACCATGACTCCACCCCCACTCCTCGACTCCTCCCCCACTCCTCGACTCCTCCCCCACTCCTCCCTTACTCCACCATGACTCCTCCCACACTCCACCATGACTTCTCCCCTACTCCATCACGACTCCTCCCCCACTTAACGACTTCACCTCCACTCCACCACGACTCCACCCCCACTCCACCATGACTCGACTCCAGTTCTACGACTCCTCCTTCACTCCACGACTCCTCCTTCACTCCACGACTCCTCCCCTACTCTACCACGACTCCTCCCCTACTCCACCATGGCTCCTCCCCTAATCCAGCATGACTACGCCCCTACTCCATCATGAGTCCTCCCCCAATGCACCACGACTCCTCCCCCACTCCACCACGACTCCTCCCACACTCCACCATGACTCCTACCCTACTCAACCATGACTCCTACCCCATTCCACCATGGCTCCTCCCCCACTCCACCATGACTCCTCCCCCACTCTACCATGACTGCTCCCCTACTCCACCACGACTCCTCCCCCACTCCTCAACTCCACCCCCACTCCATCATGACTCCTCCCCCACTCCATCATGACTCCTCCCCCACTACCATGACTGCTCCCCGATTCCACCATGACTTCTCCCCCACTCCACGACTCCACCCCCACTCCATCATGACTCCTCCCCCACTCCACCATGACTCCTCCCTTACTCCACCATGACTCCTCCCACACTCCACCATGACTCCTCCCCTACTCAACCATGACTCCTACCCAAATCCACCATGACTCCTCCCCCACTCGACGACTCCTTCCCCACTCTACCACGACTCCTCCCCCAGTCCACCACGACTCCTCCCCAGTCCACCACGACTCCTCCCCTACTCCAGCATGACTCCTCCCCCACTACCCGACTCCACCACGACTCCTCCCCAACGACTCCTCCCCTACGACTCCACCCCCACTCCACGACTCCTCCCCTACTCCACCATGACTCCTCCCCCACTGCACCACGACTCCTCCCCTACTCCACCATGACTCCTCCCCCACTGCACCATGACTCCTCCCCTACTCCATCAAGATGTTTTTGCTGCTATAAATTTCCAAATGATAAGGGCCACTTTGATGAGCTCTCATTTGTGGCCAGGTCGCTTTTGAACAATACGTTAATGCCTCATTGGGCATTAACACATTTCTACGTGTTTGGGGGACTTATTTACCTTGATTGTACTTTGCACTACTATCGTGTGTTGTACTGTTTATGTAACGTCTTACCTGCCCTACTGAACATCTGTGAAAAATAGCTTTATAGCTCATTGGATTCCTCCTCCAGGATAATAAATATTCTGATTTTGACTCCTCCCCCAATCCACCACGACTCCTCCTCCGCTAAAAAAACGCATTCACTGTTTTCTACCACAACTCTTAAAAGTGCTGTTTATTGCGGGCCGTTTGTGGGTCATCTGGGCCTATGGACCTGCGTTCTCAAACCTCGATGGGAGTAACAACAGCGCACCACCCTCAACTTCATCGTAACTCCGCCCCAACCCAACCCACCACTCCTCCCTCGCTCCCCCAAGCTCCCACCACCACCATCATCATCCCTCCCTCCTTCCGACCTCCATCACCACCGCTCCCTCCCTCCCACCCACCTCTACCCCGCCCCCTCAAAAACTCCTGCACCGCCCCCTACCCCCTCCGACCCCCCCCCTCCTCGCTCGCGTTCATTTCATTCCTCCGTGCCACCGACTCATTCCTGGAATTCCTTCTCCGCGCTCGTCCGCCCAAGCGCGCGCGCGCGCCGCAGTGACAGAGGTTGGGGAAGGCGCGCGCCACAACAACCACAACCACCACCACCACCACCACAACCACCACCACCATCGTCACCGTCGTTGTTGTGGGCAGCCGTCGTGGTGGTGGCCGTGAAAGCCACTCTGTGACTTGGTTTTGTTTCTCAACCCCATCCACCGTGGGCTTCGCCGATTGCCCAGCTCGAGCTGCCCCGACACGACACGCGACCTGCCCGCCGCCAGGTGAGTTGAGGCGCGCGATGATGATGAGTGGGGGGGGGGGCGCTTGGGTGGCGAACGGATGATGCGTGTGGTGGGGAAGCGAGCGAGGGTTAAAGCGTCTCTCTCTCTCTCTCTCCTCGCTTTCTTCTCTCTCTCTAGACTCTACAACTCGGGTAGGGGGGGCGGCAGGGGGAGGAGGAGGCGAAGCCGCGACGGCGCAGGCCTGAAAGTCGTAGGAATCGTTCGCATTTTTCGGATTGTTCACGAGCAGGGGGGTTGGGGGGGGGGGTTCTTCCTCGACTCCGTTCGCGACTTCCACCGGTGTCGCGCGAGAGACGGACAGAGACAGACAGAGAGAGGAGTTCGTGGGACCCGCGTGGCGGGTTACGCACGGAGACGCGCAGACCAAGGGAGACGCGCTGCGAGACAAGAGTGAGACACACAAAGAGCAACGGGAACTGTTGGCGCAAGTGTTGACACACGCGGAGAGACACGGACACACGCAAGGTGGACAGACACACGCGGAGAGACACGGACAGACACGGACACACGCGGAGAGACACGGACACACGCAAGGTGGACACACGCGGAGAGACACGGACAGACACGGACACACGCAAGGTGGACTAACACACGCGGACAGACACGGACACACGCAAGGTGGACAGACACACGCGGAGAGACACGGACACACGCAAGGTGGACAGACACGCGGACAAACACGGACACACACAAGGTGGACAGACACACGCGGACAGACACGGACACACGCAAGGTGGACTGACACACGCGGACAGACACGGACACACGCAAGGTTGACTGACGCGGAAAGACACGAACACACACAAGGTGGACACACGCGGACAGACACGGACACACGCGGAGAGACACGGAAACACACAAGGTGGACTGACACGCGAAGAGACACGGACACACACAAGGTGGACACACGCGGACAGACACGGACACACGCGGACAGACACGGACACACGCAAGGTTGACTGACACACGCGGACAGACACGGACACACGCAAGGTGGAAGAGACGCGTGGATCTCGATGGACGCTTGAGACGTAGACACAGGCGGAGAGAGACAGGCGGAGAGACACAGGCTCGGGAGACAGACGATGTGTTACAAGACTGTCGAGGCGAGTGCTGTTTATGCGTTCGCTCGACACACGCGTGCACTTTTATACAAACAAAGCGACGCAGATGTACGTACACACAGACTCGAGATAAGACTCGAGATAAGACTCGAGATAAGACTCGAGATAAGACTCGAGATAAGACTCGAGATAAGACTCGAGATAAGACAAGACGTACAGACGGTCGAGGCGCGTGTAAGTCACAGAGACAGACGCGTAAAGTTTAACAGATAGATACGCAGAGAGAGACACACACACAGGCATAACAAGGGAGAGATAGGCAGATACGTACTGAGAGACGGGGGAAACCATTCAAAGCCAGTGGAGGTAGCGAGCATCACACATCGACAACGACGATCCGTCCATGTAGCATTTACAGACTGTTAGCACTGAGCACCTATCAAGGCCGGCACGGTTCACACTGGGAACTTGAGACAGGCACGGAGACACGAAACGACAGAGCCTGATGGGACTGTGGATTGACGAGCGCCTGACACGCAGACGAACTCGCAGCTACAACACACGGACGCACGGGCGAAGACGCCAAGACAAAAAAAAACACGCACAGATACACACGCGCACAGACAGAGAGACACGCGCAGAGAGAGAGAGAGACACGCGGGGAGAGAGAGAGACACGCGGGGAGAGAGAGACACGCGGGGAGAGAGAGAGACACGCGGGGAGAGAGAGAGAGACACGCGGGGAGAGAGAGACACGCGGGGAGAGAGAGACACGCGGGGAGAGAGAGACACGCGGGGAGAGAGAGACACGCGGGGAGAGAGACACGCGGGGAGAGAGAGACACGCGGAGAGAGACACGCGGAGGGAGAGAAAGCACGTGGTGATTCTGCTCGTTTACCCACGCAAGCCTCGCTGAGTCTCACCACTCTTCGGCAGGAGGGTCCTGCCAGGTTGTATCAGTGTGGGGGTGATGATTGGTGCCGACTGAGTTATTGGCTGGTTATCAATTGGTTAGCAAATTGCGGACCGCGACGCCGCTAACTACTCTCGCCAATTATGCCACGGGATCTTTAACGTCGACTGGGATTTTTGTTGTTGGACGCGTCGCGTTTCATCTGAATATACAAAAACCTGCAGTATTATTAATCGGGGCGGCCCGCTGGAGTCGAATCGTGAACGTTTTCACGGCAAGCGGCACAGACTGCTTCCTATACATAGACAACGAGCACCTATGAAGGCCACGGCACGGCACACGAGGGGGTCGGTGGCCAATACCACCCCAGACCGCCTTTGTCTCCTCAGTGCTGACGTTTAACACACCGCACCGAGCGAAGGCCCAGGACCGGTTGAGATAATCGGCACTGGAGTTTGCCGTGAAGGGGAGTCGAACTCGTAACGCAGCGCACTAACCGCTACACACGACACATACAATACACACACAGTCACACACACACAGTGTCACACACACACAGTGTCACACACACACAGTGTCACACACACACAGTGTCACACACATACAGAGTCACACACACAGAGAGTCACATCACACACACAGAGAGTCACATCACACACACAGAGAGTCACATCACACACAGAGAGTCACACACACAGAGTCACACACACACACAGTCACACACACACGGAGTCACACACACACACAGTCACACAGACAGTCACACACACAGAGAGTCACATCACACAGAGAGTCACATCACACACAGAGCCACACACACACAGAGTCACACACGCACAGTCACACGCACAGAGAGTCACACGCACAGAGAGTCACATCACACATAGACACACACACACATAGACACACACACAGTCACACACACACACACAGTCACACACACACACACAGTCACACACACACAGAGTCACATCACAAACAGAGCCACACACACAGTCGCACACACACACAGACACACACGCACAGAGTCACACACGCACAGAGTCGCACACGCACAGAGTCACATCACACACACAGTCGCACACACACACACAGTCACACACACACGCACAGAGTCACACACACACACAGAGCCACACACAAAAATACACCGACACAGACGCTCGGAGAGAGGGGAACAAAGCGAGGTGGGTGGGAGGGAGGTGAGGGAGAGTTGTGGTACTGAGTTGAAGGCGAGTTGTGATGTTGCGCGCAACCATTGCGCGTGTCGACTTGCACAACGTCTTGGCGAGGCGACAAGTCGCGTGTGTGTACACATAGTTGCATGTACATGCGAGATGTGTGTATGTGTGCGCGCGCGCATGTGTGCAATAAGCACACGTGTGTACGTGTGCGCTTACACGTGCGCGTGTGCACGCATGCGTGCATGTATGCAATTGTGTGTGCGAACACTGTATCGAGGTGTCTGTGCGCATTCTCCCGTGGGGGAGTGGTGGTGCAGCGATTAGCGCTACGCTGCGCTACGGACCCGGCTACCCGAGTTCGATTCCCGCCCACGGCCAACACCGGTGACGATCATCTGAACCGGTCCTTGGCCTCCGCTCAGTGCGGTGTTAAACATCAGCACTGGGGAGACAAAGGCGGTCGGGGGTGGTGTTGGCCACCCACCCCCACGTGTGCCGTGCCGGCCTTCATAGGCGCTCGCTTACAGCACTTGCCCCAACAGTCTGTTATAGGCTATAGGGTACTGGGGATCTTTGTATGTATGTATATATGTGTACACGTGTGTGCGTGGGAGTGCATTTTCGTGTGACCTCGTCTCCAACCTGTGGCGTTTGATTCGTGAACTTAAAGTAAGTTAACGCTTTGGAAAAGCAGCTCAGGAATATCGTCGTCGTCGTCACCATCATCTTCTGTTGGCAGCCTCCTCAAAGACCGACACGTACCTAGGTCGATTACAATCACCAACTCCACCACCACCATCGTTACCAACACCAATCAACCATCTTCACCACCATCATTATTACCACCACCACCACCACCCTCATCATTACCAACACCACACCAATCATCTTCACCACCATCATCATTACCAACACCACCATCATCATTACCAACACCACACCAATCATCTTCACCACCATCATCATTACCAACACCACACCAATCATCTTTACCACCACCACCATCATCATTACCAACATCAGACCAACCATCTTCACCATCGCCATCATCACCGTCATCGTGATCATTACCATCAACACCTCATCTATCATCAACACCGAGAGCCATACCAATCACGACCAATTCCATCATCACCAAGTTTCACAATAATCACCATCAACATCTTCATCGTCGCGAAAGTCGCGAGCTCTCGCTCCGTGCCTCCGCGCAGCGCGAGAGGAACACTCCGTTCGGAACGCGGCGAATTGCTCGCCCCGTCTAATAATAATAATAATTCTATTCAGTTCCCCGCGTCCACATCCATTCCTCACGCGAGGAGCGGTGTCAGGCATCGCCATCCCAAACTCCACGCTGCGTCGCATTACAATCCCCGTCATTACAGAGGCAAGCTCCCCCCTCGTCTGCCAAACGCGCCGCTTGCATGCACGCGCGTAGCCTCCCTCCCTTGCTGGTCGCGCGCAGTTTTGGTTTGTTGTTGTAGTTTCTGACCATACTTCACCACGCTGGGTCGGTGCGGGTCGAGGTGTGTTTGTTTGACTCGCGGTAACCGTGGACGGTCTCGTTTGGAAGAGGTGGCCTGGGATGGTGGAGGGGTGGGGGGAAGAGGCCAGGACCGGTTCAGAGCGGTCCGCCCGCTCACGTTCGTTGGTGCCGCGCGCTAACCACAGCGCCACCGCTCCGCTCTTAATAATTTAAATGTAACGAACATGCTATTTAGTCTCAGCACTCGTTTTTGAGAGGGTCGGTCCTGCTAGAGTGGGATGTTTGGCCTGGTCACATCTCAGAAACGAGAGTTTTGGTTTACCGTGGGCTGTGGGGGGGGGGGGTATCCGGAGAGATTCTCTGGGCCCAGAACTCTCGAAACTCCCCACAGATGTATGCAATAACCCACCGCTCCCCTGGCCACTTTGCAGCAATTCTAGATTTAGCTGCTCTTTGGTAACGTGTGCAGCTGCATTGGTCGATGTGGTTGCAATAACGCGGTTGCAATGACGCGGTTGTCATGTGGTTATGACGCGGTTGTCATGTGGTTATGACGCGGTTGTCATGTGGTTATGACGCGGTTGTCATGTGGTTATGACGCGGTTGTCATGTGGTTATGACGCGGTTGTCATGTGGTTTTAACGCGGAGCAACTGCGACACCGCCATCGTTGTGAGCGTCGCTATCATAAATGCGTTCATGAACATAACGTCCACCGCGCGCTGTGCGGCGTCATGTCCGACGTTTCGCCGCACGTTCTGGGGATATAATCAGCATGCTGTTAATGCCGAGAGGCACGCAGCACAACCGCGAGATCCTCTACGCAGTGCAACCACTCTCCATGCCTGCGTGGCCATCCACGGCAGCGCTCTTCATTGCAAGGCCCGCGGCCCACTGACGGCCCCTGGTGGCCTTCAGTGATGCCCCCCGACACTACACAAAGAGTGACAACACCCCCGCCATCATCATCATCATCATCGTGCTGCTGCCAAACTCCCCCAGTGGTTTCAAATGTGTGGCGGGAGCACCTCGCACTGACGACGTCTTCTAGGTGAAAGTGTCCCCCCCCGCCCTGCCCGCCCGCCTCCTCTGAAACTCTACTCCACGGCGTCTGGATATTCCCGAGTGCAAGACTCTCGTGTCGTGGTGACCACTGCCGACCGTGGCCCTCTCGCTGTTGAATGAAGGACGCGTTAACGGTAGCCGGCGGCGTGGACAACGCCGGCGAACTACGCCGGCTCGCGCCAGGTGGCCGATTGATGTGCGGGGGGACCGGCCTTGGTTGCGTCTGCCTCTTCGACCAACCGGCATGGTGAAGTATGGCCAAACAACCCTTCACGATCGACACTTAGTTGGGGGGAGGGAGGGAATTGGGGTCGGGGGGGGCGGGGGGGGATTACATCCAGCGGTTGGAGTGACAAAGGAAGGGGACGAACGCGGTGTCCGCCGAGACTCGAGCTGAGATTGCGCTGGGAGACGGGGAGGGGAGCGCGAGGATTGCGGGAACGCGCGTTCATCGGAGACGTCGCCACGTTGACTTTAAAGGAGGCTATACCGGAGATCTTTGTCTTTGTAATAAGTGTGTGTCTGTGTGTGTATATATGAACATGTGTATATGTTTGCGTATGATGGTACGGGCCATAACCACCCTTTCGTGTGCCGTTCCGGCCTTAATAGGTGCTCGTTAACAGCACTTGCCCAAAAATTATGTTGAGGCTATAGGGGGGACATTTGTCTTTTACATGTGTATAGGTTAATTAGGAATAACACACAAGTCAATAACACCGTGGCTTTAAATATAAAACAATGTCTGCAATAAGCGACGTTTCATGCAATGTCCCTTCTGCACAGCACACGGAGACACCACTTTCAGGCCACAGTGTTATTGATAAATGTGTTGAGGTTTATTTTTTTGTTCAATACATAATTAGTAATTGCACGTGTGCCACGCTGCAAACGCAGCGGGGGGAGTATCACCAAATAATTTGGTGCGGTGGGATTTGGGCAGGACACAGCACGGCGAGCAGAGATGATGGTGACTATGATGATGTCAATGATGTTGTTTATGGTCAATGGACGAGACTGGTTGATGGAATGGCAGCCAAACAACAGCCCCCCCCCCACCGCCAGCCGAGCCCAATAGCGGACTGCGTAGGCATTATGAAAGGGTTCGATCACAGAGTTAGAGAGGTACGAGAGATGGAAGCACGGAAATACCACAGAGGCCCCCCACGGGGGACTGGGATATGGTGTTCAAGGGGGGGCCTTCATCCAGCAGTGGAGAGGAAAATTGATGGAATTTAATTCAGTTAATTTATGCGTGTATTCAATTATTAAGTGGGCCAATGTAAAAAAAAATTCAAAAGACCATGGCATTCATTAGCACAGTTGGCTACTTATGGTGCGAAAAAAGAACTTCAGCTTGCAGCAGCGTCACTGATATATGCTGTGCCTCGTTAATTTTGATAGCGGAGGGATCAGTCATCAAAATAACAAGGAGAGGCGTCTTTGTCGAATTCGGTAAAAGAACAACTCAATCTTACAAGAGCCACAATGCACTGTGATGAAAACGAGACGGTGGTGGTGCTTAGTAAATAACTGTCACCGAGCGGTCCTTGATGATGAGCCGCATGCAGCTCCAGAGCCGCAGATTGCCCATCCCTACCCATGGTGAACCCAACTTCCGTGGTGAACTGGACTCTCTTTGGTGAACTAGACTCTCGTGGTGAACTAGACTCTGGTGGTGAACTGGACTCCCCCATGGTCAGGGGTCGGCGACCAAAATAACAAGAGGCAAATTTTTGTTTGCAACTCTGTAAACAAACAAAAAACACCCTCCTCAATATTTGAAGAGCCGCACTGCAGGCCGCAAAGAGCCGCAGGTTGCTGACCCCCCCCCCCCCCCTGCGACAGCGTGAGGTGGTCGCTAACTTCGTAACAACGCCCTTGGTCAATGATGGCCACGGCGGCACCACCTTGGTCAGTGATGGCCACGGCGGCACCACCTTGGTCAGTGATGGCCACGGCGGCACCACCTTGGTCAGTGATGACCACGGCAGCACCACCTTGGTCAGTGATGACCACGGCAGCACCACCTTGGTCAGTGATGACCACGGCAGCACCACCTTGGTCAGTGATGGTCACGGCGGCACCACCTTGGTCAGTGATGACCACGACAGCACCACCTTGGTCAGTGATGGTCACGGCGGCACCACCGTGGTCAGTGATGGTCACGGCACCACCACCTTCGTCAGTGATGGCTACGACAGCACCACCTTGGTCAGTGATGACCACGACAGCACCACCTTGGTCAGTGATGACCACGGCAGCACCACCTTGGTCAGTGATGGTCACGGCGGCATCACCTTGGTCAGTGATGGCCACGACAGCACCACTTTGGTCAGTGATGGCCACGGCGGCACCACCTTGGTCAATGATGGTCACGACAGCACCACCTTGGTCAGTGATGGCCACGACAGCACCACCTTGGTCAGTGATGACCACGACAGCACCACCTTGGTCAGTGATGGCCACGACAGCACCACCTTGGTCAGTGATGGCCACGACAGCACCACCTTGGTCAGTGATGGCCACGACAGCACCACCTTGGTCAGTGATGGCCACGACAGCACCACCTTGGTCAGTGATGGCCACGACAGCACCACCTTGGTCAGTGATGGCCACGACAGCACCACCTTGGTCAGTGATGGCCACGACAGCACCACCTTGGTCAGTGATGGCCACGGCGGCACCACGGAGCCTCGAGACGCTTTACCCAGGAGAGTGGTCCACGTGGGGCCAAATTTCTCTCGCGGTGACGAGGGTTGTGACGAGGGTTGTGACGAAGGTTGTGACGAGGGTTGTGACGAGGGTTGTGACGTGGGTTGTGACAATGGTTGTGACTAGGGTTGTGAAGAGGTTTGTGACGAGGGTTGTGACGAAGGTTGTGACGAAGGTTGTGACGAGGGTTGTGACGAGGGTTGTGACGTGGGTTGTGACGTGGGTTGTGACAATGGTTGTGACTAGGGTTGTGACGAGGGTTGTGACGAGGGTTGTGACGAGAGTTGTGAAGAGGGTTGTGACGAGAGTTGTGAAGAGGGTTGTGAAGAGGGTTGTGACGAGGGTTGTGACGAGAGTTGTGACGAGGGTTGTGAAGAGGTTTGTGACGAGGGTTGTGACAATGGTTGTGACGAGAGTTGTGAAGAGGTTTGTGACAATGGTTGTGACGAGAGTTGTGAAGAGGTTTGTGAAGAGGGTTGTGACAATGGTTGGGACGAGAGTTGTGACAATGGTTGTGACGAGGGCTGTGACGAGGGCTGTGACGAGGGTTGTGACGAGGGTTGCACGTGCCTCGTGTGCAATGAAACCGGAGAACCCGCAGAAAACTCGCCCCGCGACAGCTTGAAGTAGAATTCAGTCCATGTCTAACTGGGGGAGATGTTTGTCCTTTGTATAACCGCGAGTGTGTATGATCGTATCCAAGGGTGGGCGTGTGTAGGCGTTGTATACAACGGCGTCGAAGTGTGTGTCTGTGTCTGTTCGTTGTATGTTCGCGTCTTTGTGAGTTTGTGCAAGTCTGAGTACATGCTTCCAGTTGTGTCCGCGTGTGTACGCTTGTGTACGCTTGTGTGGGGAGCGGTTAGCTCTATTCTGCGCTACGAACCTGGCGACCCGGCTTCAATTCCCGCTCACGGCCAACACCGGTGACGATTATCTGAAGCGGTTCTGGGCCTCCCCTAGGTCGACTCGGCCTCGAAATTAGTACCTAGTGGGATTTGTAAACATCGTCACTGGGGAGACAAAGGCGGCCTGGCGTGGTGTTGGCCAGCCACCCTCTCGTGTGCCGTGTCGGCCTTCACAGGCGCTCGCTAACAGCACTTGGCCCAACATTGTTACAGGCTATACGGAGGATCTTTGTCTTTATACGCTCGTATGGGGAGCGGTGGCGCACTGGTTAGCGCGCTGCGCTACGAACCCGGCGACCCGAGTTCCATTCCCACTCACGGCCACCAACGGTGACGATTAACTGAACCGATCCTGGGCTTCAAATGAGTACCGGGCGAGGTGTGTAGTAAACATCGCTACTTGGGAGACAAAGGCGGCCCGGCGCGGTGCTGGCCACCCACCCACCTCGTGTGTGCCGTGCCGGCCTTCAGTCGGTGCTACTGGCTAACAGCACTTGCCCCTCACAGTCTATGGAGGCTACACGGGGGATCTTTGCATCAGAGGATGTAGTCGAGCGGCCCGCTGTGATCGCCGCTGCGACATTTTGATGTTTTCTGATGGCGTCGACTCTATTTCGATCCGACATTTGATCGGCGAACTTTTTATTTATATTTTGGGAGCACACGAAAGCGATCGAGTGACTTCCAAACGTTCCTTTGCCCACGCCTCCTGACACAGATCTCGTACAAGGGGGAGGAGGCTGTAGAGCCTCGTGCTCTTTGCTGAGCTCTCACCACCTCACTGGGCCGCTTTTGTCGTCGCCCCAGTTGCTACCGGGAACTCAAATTAAAGCGTGAAAGTGCTGGTCCGGCAGGTGGGTTGGTTCGGGTATCACTGGCTGGCTGGTGTGAGCCGTGGCCAAAACGTCGAACTCAAGGTTGCCGGGTTCATTGAGCGGTGTGCTGACCTCTGAAGTGTGCTGACCTCTTATTATTATTATTTGGTCGCGAGTAGGAATCGAATTCCGGTCGCTGAGTTAGTGGCGCAGCACGCTAACTGCGACACTAACTCCCTCCCCCCCCCCATACCTACAAAGACAAACACCCCCCGTGTAGCCTTAAGAGACTGTTGGGGCAAGTGCTGTTAGCGAGTCGCATCCATGAAGGCCGGAACGGCACACGAGGGGCTGGGTGGCCAGCACCAGGCCCGCGACCGCCTTTGTCTCCCGAGTGGCGATGTTTACACACCGCACCGTGTACTCATTTGAGGCTGAGTCTACCTAGGGGAGGCCCAGGACCGCTTGCAAATAATCGTCACCGGTGTTGGCCGTGAGCGGGAATCCAACTCGGCTCGCCGGGTCCGCAGCGCAGCGTAGCGCTAACCGCTGCACCACCGATCCGCCTGACAATCGGACTCACGTGCAGCACAACACAACTTATTTTCGCTCTCCGTTTGCCCTTCACAGTGGCCGAGCGGATAGCGTAACGTGGCACAGGACGGACGGTGATGCACGCTTACACAAGTTAATTAGCGGGCAGACGCCTCCAATTGATTGAAGGCCGTGTGGTAACAATCGGACGTTTAACGGACAACTCACTACGGCATACGAGTAACACGCGCGTAAAGGGTTTTTAATAATAAAGGGTTTGGGGGGGACTGGGGTTAGATCGTGGAAATATATAAATGTGTCGTTAAACCCGCCACCACCCGACACAGCCAATTAATAAGGTTTGCCATGTAAACAAAACGTGCCAATTAGGTACTACTTCAGCACACCGGTGCGTTGGAGAGTGAACCCACATTTACAATTCGAGTCCGACGTTTCGCTGCTGATTACAACAACCAGCTTCATCAGGCGATTAGCCGGAATTGTGAAGAAGTCCGTCGAGTCGATCCACTGCTGGATGGCGGCGGCCTCCCCACGCCGTGACGTGGTCAGTGTGGGCGAGTTGAAGGTGGGGAGCAAAATACGTGGAAGCGTAAGCTCGTAGTGCAGTACAACAATTGATGTTGCCCTCTACTGAACACGTAGCCTCGCAGCCTACAAACACCCGTTTTTCGATGCACGGTGGTCGCCCATCCAAACACTTTTTCAAGCTCAAGCCTGCTTAGCGTACGAGATCTGACTAATATCCATAATACAGGTTTTATTGGGTTAGATCGCGTAAATATACGCGTCGTTAAACCCGTGACAAACCTTACCAATTGGCTGTGTCGGGTGGCGGCGGGCTTTACGACACATCTATATATTTACGCGATCTAACCCAAAAAAAACCTCTATCATGGAGATCTAACTACAGTATCTCATTCTGGGTGATTTAGTGGATGCGCATTACGTGGACTGGACTTTCATAAGAGTGTATCGAACGTTCCTACTTACTTACTCTGAAAAAGGGGTCATTGTTCGAAACGTTAGCATACTCAGATTCTTAAAGCTCGAAATGTCCCGATGCCCTCGGGGGGATTCATCACGGCCGTTGTCCCGCCACACAGCGAGCCGCTGCCGCAGACAGCCCGAGTTCAATTCCGGCTCTCAGCCACCGGTGGTGAAACCGGCATCTCGAGTGCAGCAGCGAGTTGATGGCACTCAGTTTTGTTCACCAATGTCTGCAAGGAGGGCCCATCGTCCAAAACGTCGCCCATAATACACATACATACCGACGGAACTGTGTTGCCTTTGTTATTTGTGCATCACTGCCAACGCAGTCTGACCAAGTATTGTATTTCCCCTCCATAGCAGTGGTATACGAGTCACGGGGTATTAAGAGACAGCTGTACGTACGTTGATCTTCTTTCGCACCGTACGTAGCCAACCGTGCTAATCGGAGGTGCGGGGTGTGAATATATTGGGACACCTCTGAAGGAGTTGTGTGGCGTTATCTTCCGAGGCCGTTCTGCAAGGTGGGCTCGCTTCTCGCTGCGATAAATTGGAGTGTCGGAGTCTCAGCACAAGAGGCCGACTGCGCATTTACAATACCGATAGAGAAATGGAGGAAACAAGTTAATTAGTCAGAGCTGAATAATTCTCAAACTGTAAATAAGATTGTCAACAAAAACGAATTAGTAAAGAATCGATTTTATTCACCATGTGCTACATGGTGAATAATCTCACACCGTCTCGTCTGTACCACCGTTCTCGCCTGTACCAACCATCTCGTCTGTGCCCCGATCTCGTCTGTACCAACCATCGTCACATCAGGCTGTGTTATGCTTAGGTCTGTAGGGTGCCGAGGTGGCTAGGAGATGTCAACTACCGCACCTGGTATGCAGGAGGTCGTGGGTTTGTTCCAGACCCTGACGATGCCTCCTGCTGTATATTTGGAGTTTGTGTGTCTCTCTCATCATCAGCACGGTGGCTAGGAGATGTCAACTACCGCACCTGGTGTGCAGGAGGTCGTGGGTTCGTTCCAGACCCTGACGATGCCTCCTGCTGTATATTTGGAGTTTGCGTGTCTCTCTCATCATCGTCACGGTGGCTAGGAGATGTGAACTACCTCGCCTGGTATGCAAGAGGTCGTGTCTCTCTCTCTCATCATCACGGTGGCTAGATGTTAACTACCTCGCCTGGTATGCAAGAGGTCGTGGGTTCGTTCCAGACCCTGACGATGCCTGCTGCTGTATATTTGGAGTTTGTGTGTCTCTCTCATCATCATCAGCACGGTGGCTAGGAGATGTTAACTACCGCACCTGGTGTGCAGGAGGTCGTGGGTTCGTTCCAGACCCTGACGATGCCTGCTGCTGTATATTTGGAGTTTGTGTCTCTCTCTCTCATGGTCGCGTGGATGTCTCCAGGTTCTCCGGTTTTCCCTCCACATTTAGAATCGACGTCACGCGTTTAGAGTATTTGGCTGCGATACATTTCCACGTGATAAGCCACTTCGTTGAGCCATCATTTGTGGCCAGGTCTATTGTGAAAAAGAGCTATATAGCTCTTTGCCTGGTAAAATTATAGTAAATAGTTTAATAGCCTCGTTTGTAAAAGTGGGGGCTTCGCGTGTACGCTTCCCAGATGCAGACTTCCCAGCAGTGAGTGCATTGGCTCATGATGAGACCTAATAAGGACGAAACCGATCTACAGTTCGTTGAACACGAAGGCTTTCGCCACCAATATCATCCATAATACCTGTATTATCGATCTAGTTGTCTGTATCACTTGCTGTCCTTTTGCATTTGTTTTTATGGTGACCTCAGAGACTGTACTTTATACGCGTTTTCGTGTCGTTTGGAAACCTCTAAGTCAGTGCTGTTGGTCTCGTTTGTACCAACTCGCTTGTATTATATTTTGTTCTATCTCGTTTGTCCCATCTCGTTCGCCGTATATACTCGATATAATCTTTAAACGATTCCGTCTGTGTCGTATCGTCGCTTTCATTCTGACAGCCTACGTGGAAACATTCGTATATGTCCATTAATGATTATGTATCTTCTTAAAATTATCGAGGTATTCCGACGGTTACCGTAAGAGGAAACTTTTTTTGGATGAAGTTTTAATACCGAGCAATCGATTTTTAAACTCCAGCGAGGCCTGCAAAGCTAAAGTTAAGCCGCTCCAAATGTTTGCGATTGTTTTGTTGCTGCTGCAGCATCGTTTTCATTGCGCGTGTTGCTCCGACAGTTGAATTAAAGTTTCTCCGACAGTGAAAGTTGCTCCGACAATTTAACGTAAGTTTCTCCGACAGTTGAAGCTCTGATAGTAGACGTAAAGTTGCTCCGACAGTTGACGTAAAGTTGCTCCAACAATTGAAAGTTGCTCCGACAGTTGACGTAAAGTTGCTCCGACAGTTGACGTAAAGTTGCACGACAGTTGACGTAAAGTTGCTTCGACAATTGAAGTAAAGTTGCTTCGACAATTGAAGTTGCGGTAATTGCAGTGATGATGATTGGCTGGATTCGATGACGTAGGTCGTCATTGGCAATATTAAACATGGTGGAGAGTTTAAATGTGATGGTCGATATTTTTAAGCCAACTTTTGTCTTTATTAAAAGTAGATTACACTTTCGCCCTAGTTACTTGGCTTACACGCTCCTAAATGTTGAACTTATTTACTTCTTTGTAAACTACATTTTTTTATTTAATTACTTATAGGCCAAGCATGCGCATTGCCTTGCCTAGATTCTTTGCCGGGATCGAGTGACCTTTGTAGGCTAGAACGCTTAGGCAAATGGGGAGGGAGGGCTCGGGATCGGGCCTTTTTGGGCCTTATCCCCCTTTAAATTGCTTAAAAAGACACGGCCAGTGATGACTTAAAATGTCTCTTTTACGGTGCAACTTTGCTCCGAAACAAAAGCACGTGACTTGCATTCACGAGGGATGTCACGCAACAGTCGAAGTTGAGCAACAAAGTTCCGGGTGTAAAACAAAGTTGCACTGCTTAACTGAACAAGAATGGACTATAATTGATGCATCGTTAGCACGGTGTTCACCATCGCCTCACCCCAACTCTCTCCCGCCCCCAGCCGCCACCGCCGCGGGTTCCTCGCCACACATCCGCCTTGGTCGTAGCCCCAGGTTATTCACGCCTCAACGATTTCCTGTGTAAAGCATCACTCCCCCTCTCCCTCCCACTCCCTCCTCCGTCTCTCCCTCCCACTCCCTCCTCTCACTCCCCCTCTCACTCTCTCCTCCGTCTCCCCCTCTCACTCCCTCCTCCGTCTCCCCCTCCCCCTCTCACTCCCTCCTCCGTCTCCCCCTCTCACTCCCTCCTCCGTCTCCCCTCTCACTCCCTCCTCCGTCTCCCCTCTCACTCCCTCCTCCGTCTCCCCCTCCCACTCCCTCCTCCGTCTCCCCCTCTCACTCCCTCCTCCGTCTCCCCTCTCACTCCCTCCTCCGTCTCCCCTCTCACTCCCTCCTCCGTCTCCCCCTCTCACTCCCTCCTCCGTCTCCCCCTCTCACTCCCTCCTCCGTCTCCCCTCTCACTCCCTCCTCCGTCTCCCCCTCTCACTCTCTCCTCCGTCTCCCCCTCTCACTCCCTCCTCCGTCTCCCCCTCCCCCTCTCACTCCCTCCTCCGTCTCCCCCTCTCACTCCCTCCTCCGTCTCCCCTCTCACTCCCTCCTCCGTCTCCCCTCTCACTCCCTCCTCCGTCTCCCCCTCCCACTCCCTCCTCCGTCTCCCCCTCTCACTCCCTCCTCCGTCTCCCCCTCTCACTCCCTCCTCCGTCTCCCCTCTCACTCCCTCCTCCGTCTCCCCTCTCACTCCCTCCTCCGTCTCCCCCTCCCACTCCCTCCTCCGTCTCCCCTCTCACTCCCTCCTCCGTCTCCCCCTCTCACTCCCTCCTCCCCCTCTCACTCCCTCCTCCGTCTCCCCCTCTCCCCTCTCACTCCTTCCTCCATCTCCCCCTCTTACTCCCCCCTCTCACTCCCTCCTCCGTCTCCCCTCTCACTCCCTCCTCCGTCTCCCCCTCTCACTCCCTCCTCCGTCTCCCCCTCTCCCCTCTCACTCCTTCCTCCATCTCCCCCTCTCACTCCCCCCTCCCCCTCTCACTCCCTCCTCCGTCTCCCTTCTCACTCCCTCCTCCGTCTCCCCCTCTCACTCTCTCCTCCGTCTCCCCCTCTCACTCCCTCCTCCGTCTCCCCCTCTCACTCCCTCCTCCGTCTTCCCCTCTCCCCTCTCACTCCTTCCTCCATCTCCCCCTCTCACTCCCCCCTCCCCCTCTCACTCTCTCCTCCGTCTCCCCCTCTCACTCCCTCCTCCGTCTCCCCCCTCACTCCCTCCTCCGTCTCTCCCTCCTCCGCCTTCCCCTCTCCCTCCTCCGTCTCTCCCTCCCACTCCCTCCTCCGTCTCCCCCTCTCCCCTCCCACTCCCTCCTCCGTCTCCCCCTCTCACTCCCTCCTCCGTCTCCCCCTCTCCCCTCTCACTCCTTCCTCCATCTCCCCCTCTCACTCCCTCCTCCCCCTCTCACTCTCTCCTCCGTCTCCCCCTCTCACTCCCTCCTCCGTCTCCCCCTCTCACTCCCTCCTCCGTCTCCCCTCCCTCTCCCTCCTCCGTCTCCCTCACTCTCCTCTCGCCTCTCCTCTTCTTCCTCCGTCTCCCCCCTGGCATCTCTCTCCCCCTTCTCGCTTCTCCAGGAGAGCAGAGCGAGAAATCTTTGGTTAAATCTTTCATTTAAAAAGGGGGGGGGGATACATAAAGCAAAGCATTAAAAAAACCAAAATGATGAACGAAGCAAAGTGCCGACCACCGAGCATCTTCTTGTTTCCTCTGATCGTAAAAAAGAGAGTTACAGAGAGAGAAAGGTTCAAGTGTCCACAGACCATTGAGCCGCCACCGTTGAGAGGCATAAGTTTGAATCCCCGTTCTTGGTCCGCGGTTGATTTAAAACGGGTTCTGCAGTCGTGTTGTCTTGTAGAGTTGATGGTCTCAGGGCCGGTCACAAGTGGCTCGTGTACAAACGCATAGACTCGCATAGAGACCCATGGACTCACATAGAGACCCATGGACTCGCATAGAGACCCTTGGACTCACATAGAGACCCATGGACTCACATAGAGACCCATGGACTCGCATAGAGACCCATAGACTCACATAGAGACCCATGGACTCGCATAGAGGCCCATAGACTCGCATAGAGACCCATGGACTCACATAGAGACCCACAGACTCACATAGAGACCCACGGATTTACATAGAGACCCAT
Source organism: Petromyzon marinus (assembly GCF_048934315.1). Classification (NCBI taxonomy): domain Eukaryota; kingdom Metazoa; phylum Chordata; class Hyperoartia; order Petromyzontiformes; family Petromyzontidae; genus Petromyzon; species Petromyzon marinus. The sequence continues at coordinate 15,592,076 of NC_133673.1, forward strand.
GGACTCGCATAGAGACCCATATACTTATAAAGAGACCAATAGACGCACATAGAGACCCACAGACTCACATAGTGACCCATAGACTTATCTAGAGACCCATATACTTATCTAGAGGCCCATAGACTTACATAGATCCATAGGTGTACATGGATTGAGTTAAGTCACGTAGAATGGAAATAAAATAATAAAAATAAAACATAATAAAATACAATTCTCACGACGTTTCAGCCACAACACAAGTAGCCTTCTTCAGGTGAAGGAACAGAACTGTTGGGATGACAGCGCTTCAATGAACACTGCTAAGCTTGGCAGCGTCTTTTAAGCTGGGTGGGAGGAGCAGAGCGCCTTGACAAAGGAGAGTTTACATATCAACAGAAGAATTTAGCATTGAAGTAGCTGTGTTAATGTGTTGGATTAGCAGGGTGTTAAAGTCAGAAATTAGCATGTAACTGGGAGATTAGCATGATGTTAGTGTAAGGGATTAACATGTAACTGGTCACGAAAGTAGCTATGTTAAAGTCAGAGTTTACATATCGACAGAGGCATTTAGTATATTGACGCTAAAGAACTGCAACTACCAAAGTATCATACAATAAGCCGATGTGAAAGAACTAAGTATAAACTACATCAATATAATAAATGTACTCAATATATTCTTCAATAAGTTGAGCTATTAACATAAAGTAACTGGGTATACACTACACTATATAATGAATACCATATAGTAAACTGATAAAAAAACTAAAATATAAACTACATCAATGTTATCAATAAACTAAATATACTCTCCAATCAGCTGAGCTACTAACAATAAGTCGTTATACATTACAATTCTATGTCGAAAAAAAGGTGGCGGTTTCTTTTTTCTTTTCAACGTTAGCACCACGGAAAGCGACGAGCTTTGTTCAGACGGACGAGGCCATCTATGCTCGGAACGGAGGAGGGGGGAGAAACAGCCACGATGCGCTGCTCTGTCCTGTGTTGCGTTACAACAATGCTATACACTAGACTACTATACATTACAATATTATACCTTCCAATCTAAACTACATTGTATAATATCGTATACACAGCCCAATGTAAGCTTTAACATTATGCATTATATTGATGTCTCCAACTAAACTTTTTTCTACATTACACGACTATACACCGTAAAATAATAAATTGATATTTTATTCTCATTCTACGTGACTTTATCGAAAGAACCAAAGAAGATGAATCATTGCAGTCACGAAAGCTTTAAATCGAAATTTATACACCGTAATATACACTGCCATAGACAAACCCCACCCTTGAATTATACAATGCGTTACTATACACTACCCTATACTTTAGACTATAAAATATTAGACTTGTAATATTACACTATGTATTATTCTACCAACCCTACTGTATACCACACTGCTGTATATTCACTATACAATTACAATACTATATATTGCCTTATGAATTATGTTAAACATTACACTGTTATACTATTTATTATTATACAACATGCTATAAACCATACCATTGACCGTCGTGTGAAAGGTATTTAGAGGCAGTGCCAGCGAATGGACTGCGGTCTGAAAGTTACCGTAAAATACAATAAATCAAGAACCGAAATGGTTTATAACGTCTTTCCAATGGTCACTAAGCCATAATCCATCTTCTCGGTTGAAATTGTCTCTGTGTTTGTATATGTGGATGGCCTCATGAACGAATCTCTCATGGTAGCCGGATGGCTTGCAGAGAACCTCCGTCTTGGAGAAGTCAATGTCATGTGAGCCCACTGAATTATAACAGTGATCTGCCACGGCGGAGGAGTTCGTTCTACCGTGTTTCAAGTCTGCTTTATGTTCACGGATGCGGTCCGAGACATGTCGTTTGGTTTCTCCAATGTAGCTGCTACCACAGAGGCAACTTAGTTTGTAGACGCCCGGGTACTATATGGCAAGGCGCTCTGCTCCTCCCACCCAGCTTAAAAGACGCTGCCAAGCTTAGCAGTGTTCATTGAAGCGCTGTCGTCCCGACAGTTCTGTTCCTTCACCTGAAGAAGGCTACTTGTGTTGTGGCCGAAACGTCGTGAGAATTTTATTTTATTATGTTTTATTTTCATTATTTTATTTCCATTCTACGTGGTGACTTTACCAAAAGAACCAAGAAGATGAATCCCTGCAGTCACGAAAGCTTTAAATCGAAAAAAAAATTGATTGAGTTAATAATACTTTCATTTTATATAGCGTAATTCTTCGTGATAGCGTCCCATAACGTTGTACATTCATTATGAGGATATAGCCACTCCCAAGCAAATGAAAATACGACTACCAAACAAAACCAACAAATGCATACACAAATGGCACCAAACCAAAAAAGCACAACCAACAACAGCAGTTACAAAAAATAAAGAAATGAGTCCAACATCCCAGATCACAATCTCAACTTCCCAACCAAGCCAACTGGTTCCGACACAACGTGCCACTGATGTTAGCCGTGCGGGGTTGTCTTGGTAGGGGGGGGGTGTTCAGTTCACATATCACTCGGCACTGGGATGTCAAAAGTATCAATACTTGAAACATGTGGTGTTAATCCAACAAGAATAGTCGTACAGTAACGATCATCAAAATCATCATGTGGTCTCCATGGTTACTCGTGTCGCCATTGCAACAAAAAAAAGCAACCCTTAATCTGAACTGCTCTGTGCAGGGATGAATGGTGCCGTGTGTGTGTGTGTACGTGTGTGTGTCTACGTGTGTGTGTGTCTACGTGTGTGTGTGTCTACGTGTGTGTGTCTACGTGTGTGTGTCTACGTGTGTGTGTGTGTGTCTACGTGTGTGTCTACGTGTGTGTGTGTCTACGTGTGTGTCTACGTGTGTGTGTGCCTACGTGTGCGTGTGTCTACGTGTGCGTGTGTGTGTGTACTTGTGTGTCTACGTGTGTGTGTCTACGTGTGTGTGTGTGTACTTGTGTGTCTACGTGTGTGTGTACATTTAGGCTGGCCTGCCTACGATCCATCCTGGGTTTAACCAGACTGGATTGTGTGAGGAGCTCAAAAATCCTTGAAAGATCTGGGCAAGGTCCCATCGGTGAGCTCCTCCGGCGGGGAAGGCTGCGATGGCTGGGTCATGTAGCCCGCATGCCCAGCCACCGCATGCCGAAACAGCTTTTGTTCGGCCGGATTGAGGGGGCTAAGCGGGCGCGGCACGGGCTAGAGTGACGTGGTACAGGAGGACGTGGAGCTGAGTGGACTTGCCGATGACTGGTACCAGCGGTGTCAAGATCGGCCTCTGTGGAGGAGGCTCGTGAAGGATGCTACTGGGCAGTTGGAGGCAGTCGCCCTCCAACAACAACGGAGGGCGCAGGAGCGACGCTCACAACAAGGAGCGGAGCGCCGGGTGGCTAAAGCACAGCAGGCACAGTAGGGGGCACAGGTGGTGCATCAGCCAGTCATCTCAGTCAGTCGACCCGTGGCACCTGGGTCTGCCCCGTGACCTCCTGCCGGCGGGCGTTCGACACTTCGCGTGACCTCGGGGTGCACATAGCCTGGCACAAGCGTCGTGGTGACGTCACCGCCACTTAGTGGCGAATGGCGGTTGTTGTTGTACGTGTGAGTGTGTGTCTACGTGTGTGTGTCTACGTGTGTGTGTGTTTACGTGTGTGTGTCTACTTGTGTGTGTGTCTACTTGTGTGTGTGTCTACGTGTGTGTCTCTGTGTGTGTCTACGTGTGTGTGTGTCTACGTGTGTGTGTGTCTACTTGTGTGTGTGTCTACGTGTGTGTCTCTGTGTGTGTGTGTCTACGTGTGTGTGTGTGTGTCTACGTGTGTATGTGTCTACGTGTGTGTCTCTGTGTGTGTGTCTACGTGGGGAGCGGTAGTGTAGCGGTCAGCGCGCTGCGCTACGAACCCAGCGACCGGAGTTCGATTCCCGCTCACGGCCAACACCGGTGACGATTATCTGAACCGGTCCTGGGCCCCTCCTAGATCGACTCAGCCTCAAACGAATAGCTGTATCAGTGTGTAAACATCCCATTGGAGACAAAGGCGGCCGGGCGTGGTGCCGGCTACATCAACCATTCGTGTGCCGTTCTGGCCTTAATGTGCTCGCTAACAGCACTTGCCCCAACAGCCCATGTGGACTACACGGGGGATCTTTATATTTTGTCTGTCTGGCTGCGCTGTCTTCATAGTTTAAAAGTAGAGTCCAGTCACCACATTCACCCCTCCCCCCGACCCCTGACCCCTTAACCATACTTCACCACGCTGGTCCCCGAGGACCGGTTCTGAAATCGCTTGCCACCGACGTTAGCCGTGGCCTGTGAACTTTGACCCCCCGGAGCGCCGGGTTGCAAGTGCGACGCCGCTAACCGCCGTGCCACCGCTCCAACCCCACGTCACCGCGTGCGACGTTCAATTTCAACGTGAGCGCTCCTTCACGTCATTCCTTAGATCGGCGTTCTTCGCTAAAGTTTTCAGAGGTTGCGTCACTTTCGCCGATAAGACGCCGTCCGTGTGAGACCCGCCACGCGTTTCGAACCCATTGTTGGGGTTCGACGCAACGTCGATTGCCGGCCGTTTTATTGACACGCGGTTGCACGTGCTTGGTTTACGGAGAGCCCCAAAAGGGACTATCCATGCACCACTACGGCAACAGAGATGAGGTGAGAAGAAGGTGGTGCGAAGAGGTGGATGGGAGGAATGTGAGTGGAGGGGGATGGGGAGGAGGAGGAGGAGGGGGCGAGGAGTGGTGCGAGTGGGGAGATGAGGTGACTTTAAAGGGAGGCTGTGGAAAGGGAGGATCAGGCGAGAGGAGGTTTGAGGTTTTGGAAAAATAGGAGGAGGTGGGAGGGAAGAATGAGATGGAGGGAAGTGGTGGAGAGAGGAGGTGAGAGCGGATGGGGCGCGTGGGAGGGGGTAGAGAAGAGAGATGGAGGAGGAGGACGTGGTGAGATTAAGGAGGTAAGGAGGATGTGGGAATGGGGTTGTGGGGGGGGAGGCGTGTCCGCGGGTTTAGCCGGGCGTCACAATGGCTCATCCCCCCCTCACCCACTCAACCCCTCCCCCTCCCGTTTCCCGCACGCGCTCAGAGCCGGCCGATGAGAGATCCGTGTCAGAGGCAGCGTGAGAACCGCGTCTCCCGCCTCCTCACCCACGCCCCACAGTCCCCCCCTACCAATCCCCCTCTCCCCCACCAAGCCCCCCACTAAGCTCCTCCCTCAAATCCCAACACGCAAAGACCCTCCTCGAGACCCCTCTCGGAGACGGCAGAGGAGAGGCCGCGCTATCTTTATCTTCTTCACGCCGCCGGGGAAGATTGTCGCTGACCTGTCTGATTGTCGTTGACCTGTCTGATGGTCCATAACCTGTCTGATGGTCGTTGACCTGTCTGATGGTCCATGACCTGTCTGATGATCCATGACCTGTCTGATGGTCGCTGACCTGTCTGATGGTCCATGACCTCTCTGATTGTCGCTGACCTGTCTGATTGTCGTTGACCTGTCTAGTGGTCCATGACCTGTCTGATGGTCGTTGACCTGTCTGATGGTCCATGACCTGTCTGATGGTCGTTGACCTGTCTGATGGTCCATGACCTGTCTGATGGTCGCTGACCTGTCTGATGGTCCATGACCTCTCTGATTGTCGTTGACTTGTCTGATTGTCGCTGACCTGTCTGATTGTCGTTGACCTGTCTGATGGTCCATGACCTGTCTGATGGTCGTTGACCTGTCTGATGGTCCATGACCTGTCTGATGGTCGCTGACCTATCTGATGGTCGTTGACCTGTCTGATGGTTGCTGACCTCTCTGATTGTCGTTGACCTCTCTGATGGTCCATGACCTCTATGATTGTCGTTGAACTCTCTGATGGTCGCTGACCTGTCTGATGGTCGTTGACCTGTCTGATTGTCGTTGACCTGTCTGATGGTCGTTGACCTCTCTGATTGATCCTCGCCTCATTACGGAAAGGGGGTTGCTGTTGAGTTTAGAGAAGCGCTCATCCAGCGGTGCCCTTGACCCGCGAATTGGATCCCACCACGGCATGGATACCGTGCGGCGAATCTCTTCCCGCACGTGAGCGAGGGACGTCGTAGTCTCCCTGTGTTCAAAAAACATTCCACCAAACGATTTGGTTGATTATTTAATAGATTTTGTTGTTGTTGTGGAGAAATATGGCTAAGTGGAATGGCTGCTGAGGTGATTGTTTTGGTTAATTTGAGAGAGAAAAAAATGTCCCAATTTATTTCGCGCCAAATTGTTGAATAAACACAACAAATGCCCCAACTTGATTTCGCACTCGTTTTCCACGCACGGTTCGTCGTGGACACGTTGCGGTGACAGGACGCGATAATACGCGACGTGAAACAAACGAACGCCCTTGTAACGCCAACACGCACTGATAAATTATAACACGAAGCACACACGGGGGAGTATGCGACGTGGAAACGAATGCCCGAGTCACGTCGCGTTCACGAAAAGTCGTGGCCATATACAATCTCTGTGTGTTTTGCATCCTTAGTAAATATGCTGGTGGGGGCGGGGAGTGGGGTGGGGGGGGGCGATTGAGGGGGGCAGCTGGAGCCCCCGGGGGGACCAGTTGTCTTCATTTCAGAATAAGAATATTTATTCGTGCTGGAGGAATCCGATGAGCTATAAAGCTCTTTTTCACAATATTTTTTTTGGGGGGGTGGTGGGTCGCTATAGCAGACACCGTATGTTTAGAACAACTCGTGGTGCGTGCATCGAATCGTGCGTGAATGAATAGATTAAATCAACTTAAAATCAACATCATCGTTAAGCCACGGTCAGTCCACTGCTGGATGAAGGCCTCTCCGAGTCACCGCCAGCGTAAAATAATTTGCACTTTTTTCGAACAAGCAAAAAGCGAATAGCAATCGTCGTGCGAGCTCCGGGAATTTAAACTCCGGCGATTTCATCCAAGCGTTCATTTTTTAATACTAACCCGCAGCGAATGGTAGCGCCTCTAGTGGCTGCAGGGGTCACGTGAATCCATTGCGTCCATCATCGACGACAAATCGAACCCGGCGTTACTCGCGCCAATCGATGAATGGAACTGTCATGAAACTAGACTCGTCACGGCGTCGTCTGCTCAGTCTTGTTTAGAACTCTCCCCCTCCCCATCAACGTACCCGCCCCCACTGAGACCTCGCAACCTTTAATGAAGTAAAGGGTCGCGAACTTTGGTAAATTATTTACTTTAGTTTATGCTCAGCGGACGAGTGGTGATTAAACAAGCTTTACAGCGAGATACAGGACTAAAATAGACAAAGATCCCCCGTGTAGCTCCTGCTTGGCTGATGGGGCAAGTGCTGTCAGCGATCAGCACCGAAGGCCGGCACGGCGTGCCTCCCAGATTGTTGAGTCGTTGATGTTGGTGGTGAGCCGGAATCGAACTCGGGTGGCCAGGGTTCGTAGTGCAGTGCGCTAACCACTGCCCCACCGCTCCACACTAAAACACACACACATAAACACAACGATTTTCCTTATAGCATTCACAGACTGATGGGGCAAGTGCTGTAAGCGAAAAATTATAAATGCGTGTTCTATATAAGCTGTAAATACATTCTATGCACGTGTGAGAAGCGGTAATGTAGTGGTTAGCGCGCTGTGTTACGTGCTGGCCCTCCCACGGGTCGACTCGGCTTTAAATGAAAAGAACGGCCCTGGGGCGAGGGAGACAAAGACGGCCTTTGCTTGGTGCTGGCCAAACCGCCCTCTCGTGCGCCGTGCCGGCCTTCGTAGGCGCTGCTCGTCAAACTGCACTTGCCCTCAGCAGCATCGTAAGGCTATACGGGGGGGGGGGGCTTTTTGTCTTTGTGTGTACGAGGCGAATATCTGAAGCGGTCCTTGGGCCTCCTCCCTCAAGTGAACTCACATTCAGACACGCATTTATCTGTGCTTGTACTTAAAGGGGAATGGTGTCGCCGTGGTTTGCGCAGTGTGCTACGAACCCGGTGGCCCGAGTTCGAACCCGGTCACCTGATTTCGAATCCGGCTCAAAGCCAACATCGGCGATGAATGCCTGAACCGGCCCTGGCCACTTCCCGAGCTCAACACGGCCTCAAATGAGGATTTGGTGCGGTGTTAAAAATCGGTACTGGGGAGACGTATGCGGTCTCGCGTGGTGCTAGCCACCCATCCCATTCCTCGTGCGCCGTGTCGGCATTCATAGGTGCTACTCGCGAACTGCACTTGTCCCAATAGCCTGTTAAGGCTATCCGATGGGAGGTGCGGCCTTTGTCTTTTATTTACATTTAAAGTGCACGCCCAGCAGCCGTCCCGTCGCGCTCACGTTGACGGCTGGGCCCTCCTCGCCGTCACGTGTTCAAGCATTCAGCGTCAATTAACCCACGTCAGCCAATTGGAGCAAGAAGCAAGGAGGGTGTTTTTGTGTGTGTGTTTGTTTGTGTTTGTTTGTGTGTGTGTTTGTTTGTGTTTGTTTGTGTGTGTGTTTGTGTTTTGTTTGTGTGTGTGTGTTTGTGTGTTTGTTTGTGTGTGTGTTTGTTTGTGTGTTTGTGTGTGTGTGTTTGTTTGTGTGTTTGTGTGTGTGCGTGTTTGTTTGTGTGTTTGTGTGTGTGTGTGTTTGTGTGTGTTTGTGTTTGTGTGTTTGTTTGTGTTTGTGTGTTTGTTTGTGTTTGTGTTTGTTTGTGTGTCTTTGTGTGTGTGTGTTTGTGTGTGTGTGTGTTTGTTTGTGTGTGTTTGTGTGTGTGTTTGTTTGTGTTTGTTTGTGTGTGTTTGTTTGTGTGTGTGTTTTTGTGTGTGTTTGTTTGTGTGTGTGTTTGTTTGTGTGTGTTTGTGTGTGTGTGTGTTTGTTTGTGTGTGTTTGTGTGTGGAGACAAAGGCGGGCGGGCGTGGTGCTGGCCACCCACCCCCTCGTGTACCGTTCCGGCCTTCATAGGTGCTCGCTAACAGCACTTGCCCCTACAGTCTGTTAAGGCTATATGGGGGATCTTCTTTCTTTGTTTGTGTGTGTGTGTTTGTGTGTGTTTGTGTGTTTGTGTGTGTGTTTGTGCGTGTGTTTGTGTGCGAATCATGTCGACGACCCCGTTAAGATGAAAGATTATTGTGAAGGAACACGACAACAACATTTTTTTAAAAAGTGCGTGCAAAGAAACATGGGGCAATTGACACCTTGGCATTGCGATTAGAGGCGGACAGAGGAGGAATGCAAAGAAGATTGGAGATTGGAGACCAAACGCCAGCAAAAAGTAAGAATGGCTTGGGCAGGACGCGCTTCGCGGCTAGGGAGCGGGGTGATGGATGAGTCGGCGGTCGAGACTAACGACGGAGTGGCAGCCAAAAGAAGGATCGCGCCCGTGAGGACGTCCGTCGCGGAGACGGAGCGGCGGTATCAGCTGGCGCGCATTGAGCCGCGTGGGATGCGGCATCGCAATGGGAAAGCGTTGAGCAACACGCGCCTGAGGGAGGCCTTCAACCAGCAGCGGATTGAGCAAGGGCTAGCACTTGCACGCGAGCCTAAGCCGGGTGAGACAGGGGGAAGGGATGAGCATTTTTCTTGTCTCCGTAGTTTCCCTGCGTAAAAAAAAAAAACCTTCCACCAAACGATTTGGTTGATTATTTAATATATATATATTTTGATGTTGTTGAGAAATATGGCTAAGTGGAATAGCTGCTCAGGTGATTGTTTTGGTTATTTTGAGAGAGAAAAATGTCCAGTTTATGTCGGGCCAAGTTGTTGAATATTCGGGGGCGGGGGGGGGGGCTGATTTCATCTGACCGAAAACACAACAAATGTCCCAACTTGATTTCGCACTCCTTTACCACTCTCCTCAGATTCTCCATTTGATGTAGAGAGGTGGTGAGTGGGAGTAAATTACGAGGGGATCAGCCAGGACTGAGTGAGAGAGAGATAGAGAGACAGAGGGGTGAGCGGTGGGTGAGCGAGGAGTGAGTGTGAGAGAGAGAGGTGAGTGAGAGATATACAGAGAGGGGTGAGTGGTGGTTGAGTGAGAGAGAGAGGGGGGTGAGCGGTGGGTGAGTGAGTGAGAGAGAAATGACAGAGAGGGGTGAGTGGTGGGTGAGTGAGAGAGAGGGGTGAGTGGTGAGTGAGAGAGACAGCGAGGTGAGCAGTGGGTGAGCGAGAGTGTGAGAGAGAGGGGGGTGAGCGGTGGGTGGGTGAGTGAGTGAGAGAGAGAGAAAGACAGAGAGGGGTGAGTGGTGGGTGAGTGAGAGAGAGAGAGGGGTGAGTGGTGAGTGAGAGAGACAGCGAGGTGAGCAGTGGGTGAGCGAGAGTGTGAGAGAGAGGGGGGTGAGCGGTGGGTGAGTGAGTGAGAGAGAAAGACAGAGAGGGGTGAGTGGTGGGTGAGTGAGAGAGAGGGGTGAGTGGTGAGTGAGAGAGACAGCGAGGTGAGCAGTGGGTGAGCGAGAGTGTGAGAGAGAGGGGGGTGAGCGGTGGGTGAGTGAGTGAGAGAGAAAGACAGAGAGGGGTGAGTGGTGGGTGAGTGAGAGAGAGAGAGGGGTGAGTGGTGAGTGAGAGAGACAGCGAGGTGAGCAGTGGGTGAGCGAGAGTGTGAGAGAGAGGGGGGTGAGCGGTGGGTGAGTGAGTGAGAGAGAAAGACAGAGATGGGTGAGTGGTGGGTGAGTGAGAGAGGGGTGAGTGAGTGAGTGAGAGAGACAGCAAGGTGAGCAGTGGGTGAGCGAGAGTGTGAGAGAGAGGGGGGTGAGTGGTGGGTGAGTGAGGGGTGAGTGAGACAGATCGAGGGGTGAGCAGTGGGTGAGCGGGGGGTGACAGAGAGACAGAGGCAGTCGTGTGACAAGCGTGGGGGGGGGCAGGGGGGTGCCTTCCCCCCCCCTCTTGATGGCCAAAGCAACGAGTTGGGGCCTCCTTGACAACCACCAAGAGATGTTTTCAGCAACAGATTAATCAAGAACAAAACCCTATTTTAAACGCGGTTTAAATACACTTTCTCATGGAAACGCTTTTATTTACGTCCCACGTTTTAACTTTAATTTAATTAGAGCAGTAATAACGTAATATTGCAAAGAGGTAGTCACTGCGTTCTTGTATTTTGTGAAGACAGCCACAGCCAACACTGGTGACGAATCTCTGAACCGGACCTGGGCCCTCCCCTAGGTCGACTCGGCCTCAACATGTGTACCGTGGTGCTGTTGGTAGTAAACATCGCCACTGGGGAGACAAAGGCGGCCGGGCGTGGGTGTGACCACCCACCTCCTCGTGCACCATGCCACCCTTCATAGGTGCTGCTACTCGCTAACGGAACTTGCCCTGACATCCTGTTAATGCTATACGGGGGGGTCTTTGTGTTTGTGTGCGTGTGTGTGTATCCAGGTCGCCTCTCAACCGATCGAAGCGACCCCCCTCGTCTCAACAAGAGAACTATCGGGAGAAGGAACAGAGAGGCGAGACGAAGAGAGAGAGGGGGAGAGAGAGAGGGAGGGAGGTCGCGGTGACCTCACACAGCCACGACCTCTCCGCGCCTGCTGCCACTGACGCTGTGCCACGGTGAAAGCGGAGGAAGCATTGGGGGGGGGGTGAGGGGGGGTGGTGTGAAGTGTGTGGGGGGGGGGGCACCCCTGCCCGTGAGTGAATCTCTCCGAACCCTCGGAAGACAAAGGGCGGGCGAGAGGGGGCAGGGGGGCGACGAGGTGGTGGCGCGGGGAGCAACACGACAATAGAAACACGCCACCCTACAGCAACAACAACGACAACAAACAACAACAACAACCGACGTCTCCAACCAAACCACCGCGACACCCCCTGCCCCCCTCTCCCCGACACACAGCCCCCCACCCCCCCAACGGCACCATAGCCTCTCAGTGGCCGGGGCCCGGTGGCGGGGGCCTGCCCCCCCACCACCACCCCCACTCCCTCCTGGGCGGGGGGGGGATGGCCCCCCAGGGCCCCCCCGGGGATGGGGGCTCGAGCGAGGACGAGGACGCGGACGACAGCGGCGCGGAGGGTGGGGGCGGCGCGGGGAGCGGGGGGCCCAATGACAAGCCGCTGGACAACGACGCTGAGGGGGTGTGGTCCCCGGACATCGAGCAGAGCTTCCAGGAGGCGCTCGCCATCTACCCGCCGTGCGGGCGCAGGAAGATCATCCTGTCCGACGAGGGCAAGATGTACGGTAAGGAACGCCGCCGAGCGCCCCCCCCCTTCCGTCCCCCACCCTTCCGTCCCCCCCCCCCGCTGCCCCCCCCTCCCTACCCCCCCTCCTCCCCCGCCCGACCCCCGGCCCTCCATCGGTACACCGTCGTGGCGAAATGTTATCTCCCTCAATGCTGGAAAAATTAACACTGCAAATGTAATCGATTGAGATCGCACAGCAGCAGCAACATCGCCCCGACCAACCTCCCCCCCCCCCCCCCTTCATTGTGAAAACCAGTCTTGAGACTCCATTCGGCTTTCCTGGGCGCCACGGTGGCAAGATGTTAACTACTTCACCTGGTATACAAGACCCTCCCGTGTAGTTCTGGGCTGATTCCTCACCGTTCTCATGATCATTGGAACTCCACGAGGTGAGATCTTGCATGGAGCCCCAGGCCGAGGGAGATTGACAGTTCTTTTGTGTTTCTTCCATTTGCGAATAATCGCACCAACTGTTGTCACCTTCTCACCAAGCTGCTTGGCAATGGTCTTGTAGCCCATTCCAGCCTTGTGTAGGTCTACAATCTTGTCCCTGACATCCTTGGAGAGCTCTTTGGTCTTGGCCATGGTGGAGAGTTTGGAATCTGATTGATTGATTGCTTCTGTGGACAGGTGTCTTTTATACAGGTAACAAGCTGAGATTAGGAGCACTCCCTTTAAGAGTGTGCTCCTAATCTCAGCTTGTTACCTGTATAAAAGACACCTGGGAGCCAGAAATCTTTCTGATTGAGAGGGGGTCAAATACTTATTTCCCTAATTAAAATGCAAATCAATTTATAACATTTTTGACATGCGTTTTTCTGGATTTTGTTGTTGTTATTCTGTCTCTCACTGTTCAAATAAACCTACCATTCAAATTATAGACTGATCATTTATTTGTCAGTGGGCAAACGTACAAAATGAGCAGGGGATCAAATACTTTTTTCCCTCACTGTAGCTCACTGTGGGCCTTGCCTGCTAAGTAAAATCGTAACAAAAAATGTACGAGATCAGAGCGCCTGTCTCGGTCCACAGACCCAGAGCAGTGCTGGGTATACGGAGGGATGATCGGTGGGGGGGGGGGGGCGATCGGGGGTAGTTGTCGACCCCCCCCCAGCCCTGCTACTTGAGACCCCACAAATTAGTATTTTGTTGATATTCCGCAGAGAAAATGCATGTCACGTTTTGTTGATTAATGAATGCGACGGGGTGGTTTTGGGGGTAGATCTTGGGACTTCTGCCCCCTCCCCTGCCCCCGAACTCACCTGCGAGGGTCCTAGATCCACCTCTGGCTACGGGCGCCACCTGAGATGTCAAATCCCGAGTTGTCACCCATCTTAGTTAATGACCCCGTCGCGCCGTTGGTGTTTCTCCAACACGTACATTTCTTTGGGTTATCGTGAAATGTGTTTTGATATCTCCGAGTTAACTTCTTTTTAATTCGACCGAAAAATGTCATCTTTTCAACACTGATCACGTTTGCACATGGATTGTTTTTTGGTTATTGTGCCTCCCGTGTAACGCGCGCGGAGTTTGTTCTTGTGCCGATTTCCCTTTACTTAAAGAGACTTGGAGACAGTTTTTAATTCGCTTTTCGTCACAATGACTTGTGCGTCAACCCACCAGGAGTTTAGGCGAGAAATGTTGCCGATGATCTCTTCAGAGTCTCGGAAGCTAAGCAGGTCTGTTGCCGATGATCTCTTCAGAGTCTCGGAAGCTAAGCAGGTCTTTGAGCCTGGTTCGTGCATTGGATGATTGGAGGCTGCCTGTGGCATACCAGGTGTTACAGACGATTAAAGATGTATCGGAGCTTACATTCCCACCGATTATTCTCCGACACGCTGCTCGGCTGGAGTACGTGGATTGGTGGGGGGCGGTGGGGGGAGAGGGTAAGGGGGGCTGGGGATTTTTGGTGTTGGATGAGTTGGGGGTGTGGACGGAGGGTGATTGTGGGGGGTGCGGGTGGTGGGGGGGATGTAACAGTGACGCTGGTGGTGGCAAGGGCTGAGAGGCCGGAAGACGGTGGTTATTGTTGTTTGGTGGTGGTGGTGGTTGTGACAGCGGCGATGGTGGTGGTGACACGTCGAGCGAGACGCGGGGCTGGCGTGCCATGTGGCGGACACATGGCAGGTTGCTTGGAGCCCACCACGTGGGTTTGTTGGGAGGAACCAATAAGGAGGAGGTGGTGGTGGTAGTGGTGGTGGTGGTAATCGTTATCAGCATCATCACTGAGCCATCCTAGCATCATTTTCGTCCTCATTGTCATCGTCCTATATTCATCATCCTCATCATCAGACAAAGGTGGTCGGGACTGGTGTTGGCCACCCACCCCTCATGCCCCTTGCCAGCCCTAATAGGTACTCGCTAAATGCACTTGCCCTCACAGTCAGTCGAAGATCATTATATGGGTAGATCTTTGTCTTTGTCTCCTATATGTGTATGTGTCTATTCCATCAGCCCCAACAAAAACATCTGCCTTGACACTCTGGGTTATCAGTCTCGACAACCCCACGGTGGATTCAGAGAGAGAGAGAGGGGTGGAGGAGGAGTTCATAGTACCCGGGCAGCGGTGCTTAGGGGCGGCTCAGGTTTGACAACGGAGGGCTCGCTTACAAACCGGGTCTTCTCGCCAATCGATGCACCCTCTCTCTCCTCCACGCTTACGGAGCGTGGGCCCACTGACCGGAACACCTGTGTCACTTGGAAACATTCCAGCTGGGCCACTGCCTGCGATCCATGCCGGCTGGTTTAGCCCGGCTGGATTTACAGTGCCGAGGAGCTCGCAGATCCTTAAAAGATCTGGACACGGTCCCATTAATGACTTCCTCTTACAGCCGAGGAGGCTGCGTTGGCTGGGTTACGTAGCCCACATGCCCAGCCACTGCATGCCCAAGCAGCTTCTGTTTGGCCGGACCATAGGGGCTCGAGAGGGGGACGTGGCTGGTGTGGTACAAGTGTGGACTTGCCCAATAACAGGGACAAGCAGCGTTCAGATCAGCCGCTGGACATGACCAGATTTGCAGGGGTGTGCCGTGAACTAAGTTCGGCTTCAGGCCATGACTGATATCAATCGGCAACTGACCAGCAGTATGCACATGTATATATGTAAGGGTGCTGTGGTGGCGAGATGTTAACTCCCTCGCCTGGTATGCGGGAGGTTGTGGGTTCCATCTTGACCCTGAGGCCTGTTGTATATTTGAGTTTGCGTGTTTGTCTTCCTGTGGTCTCAGGGATTTTTCTGGGTTTTCCCCTCCACATTTAGCTGAGATAGATTTCCACGTAATGAGCCACTTCGCTGAGCTGTAATTTTGTGGCCAAGCGGCTTCTGACAGAGCTACATAGCTTCGTGGGGCCTTGCTTGGTAAAATTTATATTAAAGCGTTTTGTTAATAGTTTAAAATGAACACAATAGTAACAATAGCGATGGTATCAGAGGTGATGGTAGGAACATCATTGGAAGTGGTGGTGGTATCAGCTGACCGCCCACTCACGCGGTCCCCAACAGATGCTTTCCAGATGTGATGAGTGAGTCTGTCCTCCACGACCACGTGTTCGTGGGGGTGTGCGTGTGTGCATGTGTGTGTCAGTGCATGCGTGTGTCAGTGCATGCGTGTGCTGGTCGACTCAGTTTCAACTGAGTACCTGGTGCGTTGTGTAAACTTGGCCACGAGGGAGAAAAAAGGCGGCCGGGCGTGGTGCTGGCCACCCACCCCATCGTGTGCCGTGTCGGCCTTCATAGGTGCTGCTACTCGCTAACAGCACTTGCCCCAACAGTCTGTTAAGGCTACACGAGAGGATCCTTGTCTTTCTTCAGCTGGGTGTCTGCGTGAGTGTGTGCTTGTCTGCCTGTGTGAACGCGAATGCGTGTGTGTACGTGGGGGTACTCTGTCTGTGTTTATTTAAATGTGGGGGGCGAGAGTGTAAATGGGTAAGCGCTTTGCGCTACAGCCCACCCGAGTTCCCTCCCTGCTCACGATAATAATAACAGTGGGGAATATATTAACCAGTCCTGGGCCTCCCCTAGGTCGACAGCGCCTTAAATTATTACCTGATGAAGTAGTGTATATTCAACTAAACTATTATTTTACCAGCTAAGGCCCACTGAGCTATATTGCTCTTTTTCAGAAGCGCCAATTCGACCTGGCCACACATGATAGCTCGAAGAAGTGGTTTATCGCGTGGCGATGCATAGCAGCCAAATAATGGGTGTTTCTAAATGCGGAGGTAAGAACCAAAGGACCCGGAGAAATATCCACGCAACCATGGGGAGAGAGAGACACCGCAAACTCCAAATATACAGCAGCAGGCGCCAGGGTTGGGATCGAACCCACGACCTCCTGTACACAAGGCGAGGTAGTTAAGATCTCCTAGCCACCGTGATGATGAGAGAGAGACACCGCAAACTCCAAATATACAGCAGCAGGCGTCATGGTCTAGATCAAACCCACGACCTCCTGTACACCAGGCGAGGGAGTTAACATCTCTACCCCCCCCCCCCACGTGTGCTGTACCGGCATCAATAGGCGCTCGCTAACAGCCCTCTGCCCCAACAGTCTGTGTGCAAGGCTATACGGGGGATCTTTGTCTTTGTTTATTTAAAAAAAACGCCTTTTACGGGAAACTCCGACTGCCACCACACGTCTGCCTTTGTGTTTGCGCGTTTGCGCATGAATGAGTGTCTTGTGTGTGGGTGTAGCGTGTGCGCACGCGTGTGCCTTCATAGGTGGCCGCTAACAGCCCTTACCCCAACAGTCTGTGCAAAGGCTATACGGGTGACCTTTGTCTTTGCGTGCATGGAGAACGGTGGCGCAGCGGTTAGCGCTATGCGCTACGAAGCCGGCAACCCGAGACGGATTGTCGCTCCCATTAAATATTCGGTGACGAATATCTGATCCATGTCTTTGGTCTCCCCTAGGTCGACTCAGCATTAACTGAGTGCTTGTTTCGGTGCCACGTATTTGATTATTATTATAATGTACTCACTAATCCAGGGTCCTGCCGTTAAATCGGATTTTTGTTTTCAGATGCTTTCAGCCAATTACTGATGATTTCTGTTTAGTATTATTATTCGACACGTGGGGAAGAAACCAGAGCACGAGGGGGCAACACTCAATCCCCGCACAGATGGAGACAGATGGCGATCAGTCCACGTGCTGTGCCGCCTTCTCCTGAGTGGGATTGCACGACGAGTGTATGTATGTCGAACTTTTTTCGTACCGTACGGAGCCAACCGCGCTAATTGGAAGTGGGGGGGGGAAGGGGGGTTAACAAAGTAGCCATCACTGCCCACCTTTATGTTCTCGTCGATGGCGGGGGTGGGAGGAAGGGAGGGGGGGGTCCCTGTGAGGGGGGTCCCTGTGAGGGGAGGGGCGTGAAGGGGTGGGGGGGGGTCCCTGTGAGGGGGGAGGGGCGTGAAGGAGTGGGGGGGGTCCCTGGGGTGAAGGGTGTGGATGTTGTTGTGGAATTTCGCGAGCGGCTCGCTGTATCCCTGGTCACGTGCTCAGCACCTGTTACCTGAACCTGTGAACGTTGTTCGTGACGCCTCCCCCACCCATTAGGCCGTCTCCGACATTAAATAAATAAATAAATAGGCGGCGTGGTGTTGTTATCCATCATCAGTCGGGGGGAATACAAAGGCGGTCGGGGGTGGTTCTGTACCCCCCCCCCTTCCACGAGGGCGAGGAGCGGCAGGGGAGTGAGCGCGTCACAGTGGTTACAAAAGGCGGCGTAGACTGCGTGGGATTAATCCGCCTTTGTCTCTCCGTGGCGAGCAGGCAAATAGCGATGGGTGAGGCGAGTGGTGGGGGCGGGGAGGGAGGGGGGTGCAAGGGGTGGGGGCGGGGAGGGGGGGGGTGCAAGGGGTGGGGGGGTGCAAGGGGTGGGGGCAGGGAGGGAGGGGGGGCAAGGGGCGGGGAGGGAGGGGGGGCAAGGGGCGGGGAGGGAGGGGGGGTGCAAGGGGTGGGGGCAGGGAGGGAGGGGGGTGCAAGGGGTGGGGGCAAGGAGGGAGGGGAGTGCAAGGGGTGGGGGCGGGGAGGGAGGGGGGGTGCAAGGGGTGGGGGGGTGCAAGGGGTGGGGGCGGGGAGGGAGGGGGGTGCAAGGGGTGGGGGCCTGCGTCTGTTGGGCTAAACCGCACGTCCCTTCCTGCAGTCTTCCCAACACTGGGAGTCATTAAAGCAACAGGGCTGGCGTCTCAGCCACAGCGCGTGGAGTCGCAAAGTCAGACTCCCCCTCCCACACACCCACCCACCCACCCGAGTAGTTCCCAACCTCGACCCCCACCTCCGCCCTCCTCGTATTGACTCACCACCACCACCTCCTCCTCCTCCTCCCCACCGTTCCAATTCGAATTTCCGTTGCACGCTGCGCGCGCCCGATGTTTAGCGAATCACGGTCTCGGTTGAACTCTCGCTCTCAACAGCCGCGGTCGGTCTACTTCTTGATGAAGGTTCTCCCACCACGACCGCCTCCCCCCACCCCTTCCTCCCTCCCCCAAGACGATGGCATCATCGCTCGTCTCGTGTCTTATCGAACGAACGGAACACCTCTGTGAGTGAACGCGTGGGGGTTGTAAGTGCATGCGAACAGGACACGTACAGCGCGCAGTATTTACACACGCCGTTGATGAGATTGTAACTGTTATTTTGTGATGGTATTATATGTTGTTTGTCTCTTAACTGTGATTCTTAAATATGTTATGGTGAGGTTCAATGTTAGGTGAGAAACACCTCGTCTGTACTCTCAAGTTGCCGGGGTTAAAGGTGGACTCTGTTTTTGCCAAATCCTGGCCAGATGGCTTAAAATTTTTATAAACTAAACTAACACGGAGACTCATAGAGCTATACAGTGAGGGAAAAAAGTATTTGATCCCCTGCTGATTTTGTACGTTTGCCCACTGACAAAAAAATGATCAGTCTATAATTTTAATGGTAGGTTTATTTGAACAGTGAGAGGCAGAATAACAACAACAAAATCCAGAAAAACGCATGTCAAAAATGTTATAAATTGATTTGCATTTTAATGAGGGAAATAAGTATTTGACCCCCTCTCAATCAGAAAGATGTCTGGCTCCCAGGTGTCTTTTATACAGGTAACGAGCTGAGATTAGGAGCACTCTCTTAAAGATCTCGATGCATATACAGTAATGGCTTATATATGAGTAATAATAACATAATCAATAATTTCATAATTACAATAAATATTTAATTTATTATTATGAGAGTCCATGTCAGTCTGCAGGTGTCTATGAGTCTCTATGTAGATCTCAATCTGTGTGTCTCTATGTATGTCTATGAGTCTCTATGTAGAACTCAATCTGTGTCTCTATGTATGTCTATGAGTCTCTATGTAGATCTCAATCTGTGTGTCTCTAAGTATGTCAATGAGTCTCTATGTAGATCTCAATCTGTGTCTCTATGTATGTCAATGAGTCTCTATGTAGATCTTAATCCGTGTGTTTCTATGTATGTCTATGGGTCTCTATGTAGATCTAAATCCGCGTGTCTCTATGTATGTCTATTGGTCTCTATGTAGACCTCAATCTGTGTCTCTAGGTATGTCTATGAGTCTCTATGTAGATCTCAATCAGTGTGTCTCTATGTATGTCTATGAGTCTCTATGCAGATCTTAATCCGTGTGTCCCTATGTAGGTCTATGAGTCTCTATGTAGATCTCAATCTGTGTCTTTAAGTCTATGAGTCTCTATGTAGATCTCAATCTGTGTCTCTATGCAAGTCTATGAGTCTCGATGTGACCCAATGGGGCCTTTAAATAAATCCAGTGTGTAAGTCACCGGGTATATGTGTAAGTCTATGAGTCTCTATGTAGATCTCAATCTGTGTCTCTATGTATGTCTATGAGTCTCTATGTAGATCTCAATCAGTGTGTCTCTGTGTATGTCTATGAGTCTCTATGTAGATCTTAATCAGTGTGTCTCTGTGTATGTCTATGAGTCTCTATTTAGATCTCAATCTGTGTGTCTCTGTGTGTCTCTATGTATGTCTGAGTCTCTATGTAGATCTGAATCTGTGTCTCTATGTATGTCTATGAGTCTCTATGTAGATCTTAATCTGTGTCTCTATGTATGTCTATGAGTCTCTATGTAGATATCAATTTGTGTCTCTATGTATGTGTAGGAGTCTCTATGTAGATCTCAATCTGTGTCTCTATGTCTGTGAGTCTCTATGTATGTCTATGAGTCTACAGTGAGGGAATAAGTATTTGATCCCCAGCTGATTTTGTACGTTTGCCCACTGACAAAGAAATGAGCAGTCTATAATTTTTATGGTAGGTTTATTTGAACAGTGAGGGACAGAATAACAACAAAAAAATGCAGAAAAACGCATGTCAAAAATGTTATAAATTGATTTGCATTTTAATGAGGGAAATAAGTATTTGACCCCTCTGCAAAACATGACTTAGTACTTGGTGGCAAAACCCTTGTTGGCAATCACAGAGGTCAGACGTTTCTTGTAGTTGGCCACCAGGTTTGCACACATCTCAGGAGGGATTTTGTCCCACTCCTCTTTGCAGATCTCCAAGTGATTAAGGTTTCGAGGCTGACGTTTGGCAACTCGAACCTTCAGCTCCCTCCACAGATTTTCTATGGGATTAAGGTCTGGAGACTGGCTAGGCCACTCCAGGACCTTAATGTGCTTCTTCTTGAGCCACTCCTTTGTTGCCTTGGCCGTGTGTTTTGGGTCATTGTCATGCTGGAATACCCATCCACGACCCATTTTCAATGCCCTGGCTGAGGGAAGGAGGTTCTCACCCAAGATTTGAAGGTACATGGCCCCGTCCATCGTTCCTTTGATGCGGTGAAGTTGTCCTGTCCCCTTAGCAGAAAAACACCCCCAAAGCATAATGTTTCCACCTCCATGTTTGACGGTGGATGGTGTTCTTGGGGTCATAGGCAGCATTCCTCCTCCAAACACGGTGAGTTGAGTTGATGCCAAAGAGCTCCATTTTGGTCTCATCTGACCACAACACTTTCACCCAGTTGTCCTCTGAATCATTCAGATGTTCATTGGCAAACTTCAGACGGGCATGTTTATGTGTTTTCTTGAGCAGGAGGACCTCGCGGGCGCTGCAGGATTTCAGTCCTTCACGGCGTAGTGTGTTACCAATTGTTTTCTTGGTGACTATGGTCCCAGCTGCCTTGAGATCATTGACAATATCCTCCCGTGTAGGTCTGGGCTGATTCCTCACCGTTCTCATGATCATTGCAACTCCACGAGGTGAGATCTTGCATGGAGCCCCAGGCCGAGGGAGATTGACAGTTCTTTTGTGTTTCTTCCATTTGCGAATAATCGCACCAACTGTTGTCACCTTCTCACCAAGCTGCTTGGCAATGGTCTTGTAGCCCATTCCAGCTTTTTGGTAGGTCTAGAATCTTGTCCCTGACATCCTTGGAGAGCTCTTTGGTCTTGGCCATGGTGGAGAGTTCGTAATTTTATTGATTGCTTCTGTGGACAGGTGTCTTTTATACAGGTTACAAGCTGAGATTAGGAGCACTCCCTTTAAGAGTGTGCTCCTAATCTCAGCTTGTTACCTGTTTAAAAGACACCTGGGAGCCAGAAATCTTTCTGATTGAGAGGGGGTCAAATACTTATTTCCCTCATTAAAATACAAATCAATTCATAACATTTTTGACATGCGTTTTTCTGGTTTTTTGTTGTTGTTATTCTGTCTCTCACTGTTCAAATAAACCTTCCATTAAAATTATAGACTGATCATTTCTTTGTCAGTGGGCAAACGTACAAAATCAGCAGGGGATCAATACTTGTTTCCCTCACTGTATAGAGACTCGAGATAGACGCATAGAGATGCATAGATACTCACAGAGATACATAGAGATGTAGAAAGACTCTTAGAGATACACAGACTCAAAGAGATAAATAAAGACGCGTAGAGATACACACCGAGACTGGGTAAAAAGTGGGCCAAGATTATCCCAGTCCTGGCCAGCTGGCTGAACAAACTTAAACTAGCACACAACCACGCGCCGAGTGCCTCAACGTCTCTCTCGGTGTCTTCCAATAGCTGCTCCAGACGTAGCAGGCTGCTCGGTTCGCTGCTGACGCTGTCGCTGATGATCGTTGCGTAGGTTTCAGCGTGTCGAGACCCGGGGGGATGGGTGGTGGGGGGCGACGTGGAACCTCCACGTCGCCCCTCCCCCCACCCCAGTTGGCTTGAGCCCCCCCAATCCCCCCCAACGAGCGGAGCCAATCGCAGGCCTGCGCAGCCGCCTTGACTTGGCCAATCAATGCCGCGGAGGTTCACGGTTCGGATTTCCAGCGGCCGCCCTGGTTATCGCCGCAATACGTAACAAAAATTCAGCTTCGTCTGCTTTGCGGCGGACGCTCAAGATCCGTCCCCCCGTGACGTAATTCTCAGGAGGAGGTCATTGTGTGCCAGCGGCGTCGCCTTACAACATTTGCCAAAATTCGAAAACTACTCATTTGGGATTACGCACAATCGGAGACAAAGATCCCCCATATGGCCTTAACGGGTGACTGCTGGGCCAAGTGCTGTTAGCAATCAAGATTTTCAAGAGCCGCAATGCACTGGTGGTGAATGCGATACGGGGTGGTCCTTAATAGATGACCACACGAAGCGGTCCTTAAAGAGCCGCCATGCAGGCTGCTCACCCTGCAGAGCCTGCAGGCTGCTCACCCTGCAGAGCCTGCAGGCTGCTCACCCTGCAGAGCCTGCAGGCTGCTCACCCTGCAGAGCCTGCAGGCTGCTCACCCTGCAGAGCCTGCAGGCTGCTCACCCCTGTGGAGCCTGCAGGCTGCTCACCCCAAGCGCAGCCTGCAGGCTGCTCACCCCTGTGGAGCCTGCAGGCTGCTCACCCTGCAGAGCCTGCAGGCTGCTCACCCCTGCGGAGCCTGCAGGCTGCTCACCCTGCAGAGCCTGCAGGCTGCTCACCCTGCAGAGCCTGCAGGCTGCTCACCCTGCAGAGCCTGCAGGCTGCTCACCCTACGCGCAGCCTGCAGGCTGCTCACCCCTGCGGAGCCTGCAGGCTGCTCACCCTGCAGAGCCTGCAGGCTGCTCACCCCTGCGGAGCCTGCAGGCTGCTCACCCCTGAGATCGGTGCTCGCCCAAAAGTGTGTCAAGGCTGTGTCGGTTTTCTGGATAAAACTTTTAAAAAGTTATTTTTAATCCCTTTCCCTGAGCCTCGACTCTTTATTATTTTCCGGTTTACAGTATCCCAGTGTGGTGAAGTATGGTCAAGCAACCCCAATGACCGACAACCACGTGGTTAAAGCCTTTATCCAGCAGTGTGCGTGTACTCTATATGCGTCGTCATGCATGAGGAGCGGTGGCGCGCTGGTCACAACGCACTGCGTGCCAAGCCAACGGACCCGAGTTCTATCCCCGGTTACGGCTAACGTGATGAGTGGCATATTAGCTCAGCCGGTCCTGGTGCTGGCTTGGGAGGCGGGGGGGGGAGACAAATAGGGACGGGCGTGGCGTTAATCTCATCCACCCCGCTGGCGTTTTCCTGCCACCTCCATAGGTGCTACTCGTTCACGGCCCTTGCCCCCAAACAATCGGTTAAGGCTATACGGGGGATCTTTGCCTGTGTATCTATATGCGTGTGCGCGCGCGTGCGAGAGGGCGCGTGTCGCTCTCTCTCTGGCCGAACAAGGTCACCCCTGTGTGTTGCGCGAGTCTGTGCTCTCTCTCTCTCGCTCCCACTCTCTCCTAAACTATATCTCTCTCTCCCACTCTCCCACTCTCTTCCCGTATCTTGCACTCCAAACTCTCATGCGTTCTTCTCCGTGTCCTCACTCTCTCGCCCACTCTCTCCCCCACTCTCTCCCCCACTCTCTCCCCCACTCTCTCGCCAGCTCGCCCTCCGACTCTGTATCTCTCTCACTCCCGCTCTCGTCCTCTCTCCTACTCTCCCACTATCTCAAAATCTCTCTCGCCCACCTTCTCTCCCCGTTCGCTCTCTCGCAGCCCCCTCTCACTATCTCTCTCCCTCTCTCTCTCCTCACACTCCCCCTCCATACTCAACTATCTCCTACTCATGCGCACTCTCTCACTCTCTCACTCTCTCTCGCGAACTCTCCCTAACGCTCTCCCCGCACCCTATCGGGTAGTACAATGCGCCATTTGAGGCCGTCATTCAGACCGCTCGCTAAAACCGTCCCCATGCCCCGAGTCTCATCTTACGGCCGCTAAGGGAGTGTCGGCTTGGGGGGGGCGGGGGGGGGGTAGGAGAGGATTTAGGCGGGGGGAGGGAGTGGGTGAGGGGTGAGTCTGGTGGTAGGAGGCGGGGGGGTGTAGATCTCTCCCCCCCCCCAGTCTCCATCCCACAACCCCCCCCCCCATACTTCACACCCCCCCCCCCCCTCATCACCACCACCACTCGGCAGGGGATCTTAACCGTTCGCTGCAGGTGGTCACGGAGCTCATGATGCCAACCCTGATGTCACTCCCGTCTAGGCGACCCCCCCCCCCCTCCGCCTCCTCCTCCCAGACTGCTCTGGACCCCCAAACCCCCTCCCCTCCTTCCCCAGAGTCTCACGAGAAATTCATAATAGCCATGTCAGGGACGCTGAGGTGACAACCTAGGTTCTATTCCCGTGTTCCTTGACAGATCCTCAAGCGCGCGATGATTTAAACCGGGGGGGGGGCGGGGGGGGGTTATCGCGTGGAGTGAGTTCCAGATGGTCTCGGCCCGGCCACTACTCATTTACCGCAGAGACTCGTAGATTCGCATGGACACCCACAGACACACATGTACGGTGCGAAAAAAGTTCAGCATACATATATACATAGAGAGCCATAGTCTCAGTGGTTTCATTGAAAGTCCACGTTCACATAGAAGAGCCATATACTTATGTTACATTGAGAAATAGAGACTAACTTAGAGACCCATAGACATACGGAAACCCCACCACGTTCAAGACCCACAGATTCACCTAGGGACTCGTATTCTCAAATGGAGTCTGCGTGGCATTAGACACCCACAGAATGTTCTAGAGACCCTTAGACTCGCATAAAAACCTGTCTGGCTGCCTCTCTAAAACAAAAAAAATCGCGCGCTTGCAGATGCGCTTCCGCGACCGTCTGGAACGCTCTTCCTTTCGATATTAGGAAGCGACTGGAGCTCTGCACTTTGAAATCATAATCTCGATTGCATACTCATTTATTTCGAACTGCTTTTTTATATTTAGTTTGTTGTCTTTCCACCGCACCTCCGCTTAGCACGGTTGGCTGCGCACGGTGCAAACAATGTTCAACATACACACCTACAACAAACATACACACCCACCTACAACATACATACACACCTACAACATATATACACACCTACAACATACACACACATCTACAACATACATACACACCTACAACATACACATCTACAACATACATACACACCTACAACATACACACCTACAATATACATACACAACTAAAACATACATACATACACACCTACAACATACACACCTACAACATACATACACACACACCTACAACATACATACACATCTACAACATACATACACCTACAACATACACACACCTACAAAATACACACACACCTACAACATACATACACACCTACAACATACACACACACCTACAACATACACACACCTACAACATACACACACACCTACAACATACACACACACCCACCTAAATAAAATAAATACCCTCCACTGTCTCTGTGAATAATGTCGTGATGCGGTCACACTTCGCACACCGCTGCATGAATCCACGTTGCGTCGTGGAGTAGGGACTTCACAACGGTTCCATGTGTGTGTATATACGTGTGTGTATAAGTGTGTATACGTGTGTGTATAAGTGTGTATACGTGTGTGTACGTGTGTATGTGTGTTTGCGCGCGTGGATGTGCAGGCTATTCCACGGGATCTCACTTCGCGTGATTGATTGAACGAATGCCGGGCTAGTGAACGTGCCGTACGGTGTTCGTTTCGCCGTTAATCGGCGCTCGCCGATGGCACAGAGGGGCCCATACGGTGTCCGACTCGGTGCAGTGGTGTGCGCGCTGCCCTACTTCAACCCGATTTGGATTCCCCCACTCTGTGTAGACATCGCCACTGGGGAGACAAAGGAGGCCGGGCGTAGTGCTGGCCACCCGACCAGATCGTGTGCCGTGCCGGCATTCATAGATGGTCGCTAACAGCACTTGCCACGACAGTCTGTTAAAGTCTATATGGGGGGGTCTTTGTCTTTGTGTGTGTAAGTGTGTGTGTGTAAGTGTGTAAGTGTGTGTGCGCGCGCGCTGCGCATGCACTGCTGCTGTCGGTCAGAGCCACCTGTTGCGCAATCGCTCGGCACGCGAGGAATGCTCTCGGGTGCCGCTCGCACAGACACACGCGCACACACACACGTGGACACACACGTGGACACACACGTGGACACACACGCGCACACACGTGGACACACACACGTGGACACACACACGTGGACACACACACGTGGACACACACACGTGGACACACACACGTGGACGCACACACGCGCACACACGCGCACACACGCGCACACACGTGTGCATTTATGTACTATATACAAAGACAAAATCCCCCGTATAGCCTTAACAGACGGTAGGGGCAAGTGTTGTTAGCGAGCACCTATGAAGGCCGGAACGGGACAGAGGGGGTGGGTGGCCAGCACCACGCCCGGCCGCCTTTGTCTCCCCAGTAGCACCAGGTACTCATTTGAGGCTGAGTCGACATAGGGGAGGCCCAGGACCGGTTCAGATAATCGTCACTGGTGTTGGCCGTGAGCGGGAATCGAACCCGGGTCGCCGGGTTCATAGCACAGCGCGCTAACCACTACACTATCGCTACCCATACACACGTAGACACAACAACAACCGCCATTCGCCACTAAGTGGCGGTGACGTCACCACGACGCTTGTGCCAGGCTATGTGCACCCTGAGGCCACGTGAAGTGTCGAACGCCCGCTGGCAGGAGGTCATGGGGCAGACCCAGGTGCCACGGGTCGACTGACTGAGATGACTGGCTGATGCACCACCTGTGCCCCCTACTGTGCCAACCCGCTGTGCTTCAGCCACCCGGCGCTCCGCTCGTTGTTGTCGCTCCTCCGCCCTTCGTTGTTGTTGGAGGGCGACTGCCTCCAACTGCCCAGTAGCGTCCTTCACGAGCCTCCTCCACAGAGGCCGATCTTGACACCGCTGGTACCAGTCATCGGCAAGTCCACTCAGCTCCACGTCCTCCTGTACCACATCACTCCATCTCTTCTCTAGCCTGTGCCGCGCCCGTTTAGCCCCCTCAATCCGGCCGAACAAAAGCTGTTTCGGCATGCGGTGGCTGGGCATGCGGGCTACATGACCCAGCCATCACAGCCTTGCCCGCCGGAGTAGCTCACCGATGGGACCTTGCCGAGATCTTTCAAGGATTTGTGAGCTCCTCACACAATCCAGTCCGGTTAAACCCAGGATGGATCGTAGGCAGGCCAGCCTAAATGTTTCTAACCGGCGAAGATGTTCCATTAGGGGGGTGAACGTTTCGCAAGCGTAGAGAAGGGAGGGAATGACCGTGGCCGAGAGGACCTGAAGCTTAGTGCGGAGCGACAGACCAGGTAGCTTCCACACAGCGTTACGCAACCGATGAAAAGATATTGCCGCTCGACTGATTCGGAGTGAGACCTCTGCTGTTAAACTGGAGCCGGTCATAAGCACACTGCCCAGATATGGGAAACTCTCCACTCTCTCCACAACTGCCCCATCACCGATTGGGAGTTGTGGGGGTGGAGTGTCCGATGGTACAAAATACCCAGGCAGGTGCTTAGTTTTGGTGGGGCTGATGGTAAGGCCCCACCTCTTAGTGGCACGCTCCAGTCTCAGCAGCAGCGTCTCCAACTCCTCCTCTGAATGAGCAGCTATTACCAAATCATCAGCATACGTAATGTGGTTGAGCAATAGGGAGCCATTTCTTGACCGCACCCGGGCATCGATCAGCCTCCCATTATATCTGTACCATATGGAGATTCCCCCGGTACAGCTATTGAAGGCTTCACGAACTACGTGGTCAAAATAGATGTTAAATAATGTGGGAGCCAGAGGACATCCCTGTCGCACCCCAAGGTGTACAGGGAATGGCTCTGACTCCCGGCCACGTAGTTTTACCTGGGCCCGCTCACCATCATGAAGGTCCTTAATGATCATGAGCAGAGGGTCAGGTACTCCAAAAGCACGAAGAACAACCCAGAGCCCAGGCCTACTGATAGTATCATAGGCCTTGACCAGGTCAATAAAGCAGAGATGTAGGTCTTGTTGGAATTCCCTACACCTCTGCTGTAGTAGACGGACAGACATCTCTGCCCGCTGCCTTTCCTGGTCTCAGACTCCGGATCGCCTTCAGTACTTCCTCAACAGATGGCACCTCAGCCAGCCACTCACAGGGGGTGACTTCTTCCAATATTTGAGGCACCGCAGCCTCAACAGAGGCACACACACAGAGGGACACACACAGAGGCGCACACACAGAGGCA
The DNA here is from genome assembly GCF_048934315.1 of Petromyzon marinus. Lineage (NCBI taxonomy): Eukaryota > Metazoa > Chordata > Hyperoartia > Petromyzontiformes > Petromyzontidae > Petromyzon > Petromyzon marinus. The sequence continues at coordinate 15,620,682 of NC_133673.1, forward strand.
CACACACACATAGACACACACACACATAGACACACACACACATAGACACACACACAGACACACACACACACAGACACACAGAGACACACAGACAGAGACACACAGACAGAGGCATGGAGCTAAGTAGCGACTCACTCAATGAGATATACACAGAGACATCTAGACGTAGAGAGACAGACGTAGAGACGAGACGCATAGAAGACACGTCCCAAGAGTGCGACTGTGGCCATGCATCCCAAGCTACAGACCGCACAGTAAACCCCCCACTGTGGTCGGCGCTCCATCAACGCAGGAGGAGGAGGAGCAGCGACACGACACGAACTCTCTCTCTCTGCTGAAGCCCTCTCGTCGTGGCCAGCAGCAGCAAGCAGCCAGGACCTCGACATTGGCATTGAGCTCTTGAACCACGTTCTGCTGCTGCCATCATCATCATCATGCGGAATAATAAAGTTTCATCTTGATGTTGGTTGTAGCTTTCTCCAGACGAATGCCCTCAAAACAAGAGTCATGTTTTGGCAACAAAATCGTAGAGTCTCGACCTCAAGCCTGCCCGGGGCGAGTGTTCAAACCCGCGGAGCTGTCATCGATCCCGGGGTCTCGTTTTCCCCGCAGCATGTCACCTCGGCAACACCTCACCCCGCACATCGCTCCAACGTCCACCACTACCACCACCACGTCCACCACCACGTCCACCACCACGTCCTGTCTCGATCTGCTGCTGACCTCATCCATCATCCACGACTTCATCAGATTCCCCACTCGACTATTGCAGTCTCTCTCCGCCACGACCTCCTCACATCCCCCACCTCCCCACATCCCTCACCTCCCTCACCTCCCCACATCCCTCACCTCCCCACATCCCTCACCTCCCTCACCTCCCTCACCTCCCTCACCTCCCCACATCCCTCACCTCCCTCACCTCCCTCACATCCCTCACCTCCCTCACCTCCCTCACCTCCCTCACCTCCCTCACCTCCGTCTTCTGCACACTTCAGATGATCCAGAATTCCTCGTCTGGACCTGTCACCCGCACCATGTGAATGAGACCACGTTACTTCATCCTCGTAAACACACACACACACGTAGACACACACACACACGTAGACACACACACACGTAGACATACACACACACGTAGACATACACACACACGTAGACATACACACACACGTAGACATACACACACACGTAGACATACACACACACGTAGACATACACACACACGTAGACACACACACGAAGACACACACACGTAAACACACACGTAAACACAAAGACAAAGATCCCCCGTATAGCCTTAAGAGAGCACCTATGAAGGCCGGAACGGTACACGAGGGGGTGGGTGGCCAGCACCAGGCCCGACCGCCTTAGTCTCCCCAGTGGCAATGTTTTTATCCACCGCACCAGGTACTCATTTGAGGCTGAGTCGACCTAGTGGAGGCCCAGGACCGGTTCAGATAAACGTCACTGGTGTTGGCCGTGAGCGGGAATCAAACCCGGGTCGCCAGGTTCATAGCGCAGCGCGCTAGCCGCTACACTACCGCTCCCCATAACACACACGTGTGACAATACACACCACGTGCATGTACATACACACACCCACACGTGTGACAATACACACCACGTGCATGTACATACACACACCCACACGTGTGACAATACACACCACGTGCATGTACATACACACACCCACACGTGTGACAATACACACCACGTGCATGTACATACACACACCCACACGTGTGACAATACGCACCACGTGCATGTACATACACACACCCACACGTGTGACAATACGCACCACGTGCATGTACATACACACACCCACACGTGTGACAATACGCACCACGTGCATGTACATATACACACCCACACGTGTGACAATACACACCACGTGCATTTACATATACACACCCACACGTGTGACAATACACACCACGTGCATGTACATACACACACCCACACGTGTCACAATACACACCACGTGCATGTACATACACACACCCACACGTGTGACAATACACACCACGTGCATGTACATACACACACCCACACGTGTCACAATACACACCACGTGCATGTACATACACATACCCACACGTGTCACAATACACACCACGTGCATGTACATACACATACCCACACGTGTCACAATACACACCACGTGCATGTACATACAACACACCCACATGTGTCACAATACACACCACGTGCATGTACATACACACACCCACACGTGGTGTGACAATACACACCACGTGCACGGCACACGTAGCCGGGGCTTCACCCCCTCCGACGCCGCTTGGCCCCCGCCCCGTAAGGTCGTAGGGGGTCGCCACGCCGTGCGGGTCTCATGCGCTCGGAGAAATGTCCGAATTCACTCCACAATCCCCCCTCCCCACCTCGTCCTCCGCTTCCCATTTTCATCTGCACATCTCGCGAGTAAGTTGTCCTTCGCCGCGCCTCCGATGAGCACGGTTGGCTACGTACGGAGCGAAAGAAGTTCAACGCACGGCGCATCTCTCGCCGGCCTCTCTCTCGGCACCTCCACCCTGCTCTCGCCCGCTCCTCCTCTTCTCTCCCCCCCGTGGACCTCAACCTCCTTCCCCCGTCCCTCTTCTGACCCTCCCCGGTCTCACCCCACGCGTCGCTCCCCCTCCTCTCCCCCACCCCCCTCTCTCCCCCTCCCTCCCTCCCCTCCCCCCTCTCTCCCCTCCACCCCCCTCTCCCACCCCCCTCTCTCCCCTCTCTCCCCAACATCGCCCACCGGCTCACACCTCTCTCCCCCAAGATGGTTTCTATTTGATTCATCTCAGCATCTAAATTCGCGCTCGGGAAATCCCACGCTAAGGTGGGGGGAGAGAGAGGGGGGGGCTACCCCCCCTCTGTCCCCCCCTCTCTGTCCCCTCCCCCCCGTCCGCCTCTGAGTTTTAGGAAAGACCGCGTCATTAGCTTAACTTGACGCTGCCTCTCCAATAGGAGGACGACCATTCATTAGATTACTAGTACGGGTCAAGGGTCTTCCACGCTGTGTAGGTCACGGCGGGGGGGATGGGGGTGTGTGGGGGGGGGTGATGGGGGAGTGGGGGGGGTGATGGGGTGGGGTGTGTGGGGGGGGTGATGGGGTCGGGGTGTGTGGGGGGGGGATGGGGTCGGGGTGTGTGTGGGGGGGGGGGTGGGGTGGGGGTGTGTGGGGGTGTGGGGGGGGGGGGTGGGGGTGGGGTGTGGGGGGTGTGTGGGGGTGTGGGGGGGTGGGGTGGGGGTGGGGGGATGGGGTGGGGGTGTGGGGGGGGATGGGGTGGGGGTGTGTGGGGGTGTGTGGGGGTGTGTGGGGGTGTGTGGGGGTGTGGGGTGTGTGGGGTGTGTGGGGGTGTGTGGGGGTGTGTGGGGGGATGGGGTGGGGGTGTGGGGGGGGTGTGTGGGGGGTGGGGTGTGGGGGGATGGGTGGGGGTGTGGTGGGGTGGGGTGTGGGGTGGGGTGGTGGGGGGGGGGGTGTCTCTCCAGGACCGGTTCGGATCTCACCCGCCGGGACTCGGCTGCCACCGGACTGGACTCGACCGAGTTGCTGACCTCGCAACTCGGTCGGGGTTCACGGCGCCGCCCGCCCCTGAGCCGCACGGCGATCAACTGACGGGGCAGTGGGCGAGCTTCGCTCTCGGATTCATCCCGACGGGAAACAGTCGGTGGGTTGGCCGCTGCCTTGCCTCTGAGTGGGGGGGGACGAGAGTCTTAAGTTGGCTGAAGATGAGGAGGGAGGAGGAGGAGGGAGGAGGAGGAGGGAGGAGGAAGGATGAGGGAGGTGTCCGCGTGTGGTTCCTGGGGGTCAGAGACGCCGAGGAGTCTGGGTTCCAGTCCAGGGTTCAGCAGCCGCCTGTGATTGAAGCCGGGCTCTCGAGTGTAGTGAGTTGATGGTCTCGGCGTGATCACATTCACTACGCGTGTGGTCGCGTGTGAGTATTTGTGTGTTTGTGGCTGTGTGATTGTGCATACCCTGTGTACGTTCACATGCATGCCAGTTTGTCTTCCGTGAACCTCTGAGTGTGTCTGTGTGCGAGTAAACCTGTACCGGGCCTCGCCCAGGTCGACTCGGCCTCAAATGAATTACCGAGTGCGATTTGTAAACATCGCCACAGGGGAGACAAACACGGCCGGGCGTGGCGTTGGCCACCCACCTCTTCGTGTGCCGTGCCGATCCCAATAGGTGCTCGCGAACAGCACTTGCCCCAACATTTGTTTATGTTCGCCTCTGTCTTTGGTTTCTGCGTCTTGGGTATTTTTGCAAGCGCGAATGTCGCTCGCGAGTGTGAGCGCAGCGAGCCGCGCGAAGCGCAGCATTCACGGCGCATGCTGCGGGCGATGCCAAAAACTCGTTGGGTCACATTCTCTCTCTCCCTGTCTGCAGGTGAAAACCATCACTCGTTGTGGGTGGGTGGCGAAGGGAGCGGTGGCGCAGCGGTTAGCGCGCTGCGCTTACGAACCTGTCGGCCCGAGTTCGATTCTCGCTCGATACCACCGGCTCCTGGGACCTCCCCTAGGTCAACTCGACCTCAAATGAGGAGCCGGTGCGATGTGTGAAACATCGCCATTAGGGAGACAAAGGTGGCTGGCGTGGTGATTGGCCACCCCATCCCCTATTGTGCCGCCGTGCCGGCCTTCATCGGTGCTGCTCGCGAACAGCAGTCCGTTGTTGCAGGCTACACGGGGGGATCTTTGTCTTTGGGGCGGCGAGGGTGGGGGGGGCTAAAGCTGATATTGATGATTAATGGACGGCCCAGTGGGATCTGTCCAATCACAGACCGGGTTTTCAGTATAACCAAGCCCCCACCCCCCTGCCCCTACCGTAGTCTCATCCAGCTTCTCATCTGCTACCCCCCCACCACCACCCCGCCCTCTGCTCCCCATCATCATCCTCCTCTTCCTGCCTCTTCTTTCGGAGACAAAAGCACGATACCCCCAGCGAGCCTGCAGACCACCGTTGGGGCTTGGGGCGAGTGCTGTAAAGAGAGCACCTTGTACAAAGACAAAGATCCCCCGGTAGACTGCGTACACTTTTGGGGCAAGGATGACTAAAGAGAGCATATAAAATACATCGATTGATGTGCTATGAAGAAGGACAATTGCCCGAAACGTTCGCCTGTCATTGACGAGCGCGTTAAGTGTTGTTGTTTGTGTTATTTGTTTGTGCACGATTGCCAAAGTGGCAGCTGCATCACCAAGGAACGTGGTCCATGTTAATTAAGTGTCTTGTTTCAAACTCCCTCTCGACACCACTCTTTCTCATCATCGCTGCTACCCTCCCTCCCCTCTCTCGGTGTTCGCAGCCAAGGTTTGCTGAGGCCGCCTTTGTCTTCACAGACGCGTGTGTTTTGTTGTTGTTTGGGGGAGGAGTTGGAGGGAGGGGGAAGGAGGGGAGGGGGGCGCACGGATGTGCACGAAACTTTATCCACCCTGCCACAGCTCACAAACACTCTGCACCCCCAGATGCTCGCTCACCCGCTCGCTCACTTACTCACCCGGTTACTCAACCACTTACCAACCGACTCACTCGCTCACCATCGCGTTTGTTCGGTTGTGCACTGGTTCACGCGTGAACGTATTCGATTGCTGAACCACCCAACACAAATACTCACCCACGTGCTCGCTCTCACCGTGCTCGCTCACCTTTCCACATACTCGCTCATTCGATCATGTCACTTCACCCACTCACATTGGCTCACCGACCGACCCACCCGATCACTCATACGGCCCCTTGCCTACTCGCTCACCTGGTCACCCATCCATGTGTTCACCCTCCTCACCCGCTGATCCACCCACTCCCTCGTTCGCTCACTCAATTTTTTTAGCTCACTCTCTCGCGCATTAACTCACAAACCCAGTCATCTGTACACCCTCCCGCCCACTCACTGTCCCGCCCATCTGCTCACTCACCTGCTCACCCACCCACTCGCGTAATAACTCATTCGCTCACCCACCCGCTCACTCCACAACCCACCTACCCCCCCCCGCCACCCAAACTCTCACCCCCTCCCCTTGCTCACCCCCTCACTCACCTTCCCACCTCACTCACCTGCTCTCCCACTCGCAAGTGAACCCTTGCACTCACCTCCTCGCCCACTCACCCGCCCACTCACCCACCCACTCACCCGCCCACTCACCCACCCACTCACCCACCCACTCACTCATCCGCCCACTCACTCACCCGTCCACTCACTCACCCACTCACCCGCCCACTCACTCGCTCACCCGCCCACTCACCCGCCCACTCACCCGCCCACTCACCCTCCCACTCACACGCTCACTCACTTCGCTTACTCACCCACTCACTCACCCGTCCACTCACTCACCCACTCACCCGCCCACACACCCACTCACCCACTCACCCACCCACCCACTCACCCACTCACCCACCCACCCACTCACCCGCCCACTCACCCACCCACCACTCACTCACCCACCCACCCAACCCACTCACCCACCCACTCACCGAGGTGTGGGTGAGCCGACAGGTGCTTGGTTCATTCTGCCCCCAGTGCCCCCATCACTGGAGCCTGCACACCACCCCCACCGCCCCTTTTACGGGGAGGGGTGGGGGTGGGGGCTACGGGGTGGGGGTTGGAGATTTTGGTGAGCGGTGAAATCGAGGCAGTTCGGGTAGAATCTAATGGCGTGGCTCGCTGATGATCACCAACGGTGGTGACTTCGCTTTATTTCTGTTCTCACCTTGGGGAATAATCTGTGCATGGTTCATCGATGAGTACTAATACGGGGGGCGGCGGGGGGGTTCATTTGCGCAATGCCAATTATTCCTGGAGTTTTAAAGCTGCGCTTGGCTCACTGGTGAGCACTCATGAACGCGAGGACCTCTATAACACTCTGCGTTCTCATTTAGAGTCTTGTCGGCATGCGTGGTTCCCTGATGAGTGTCCATGATGGTGAGGACCCATACAAAGCACCACGGCCATTCTTTATGCATTCTGTCGATGGGCCTGTCTCACTGATGAGCTCTAATGAGGGTAACACGTGTCCTCGTCTCCCATGCCATTAATTATCCGTGCTAGTCGCTGTCTTACACTCGGCCAGCCACCTTTGTTCGACTCCTGGTCACGGCTATCAGTGGCGAGTGAGATCTCAATCTAGTAAAACTATTTAAAGTATTGAAAAATATTTTGTATTGTACCAGGCAATGTCCACTGAGCTGTATTGCTCTTTTTCAGAAGCGACCTGCCTATCAACATGATAGCTCAAGGAAATGGCTTGTCACGTGGGAATTTATAGCAGCCAAACACTCAAAAACACACGTGGATTGTAAATGTGGAGGGAAAAAATCGGACCAGAGAACAAATCACGCGACTATGGGGAAAGAGAGAGAGAGACCCGCAAATTGCAAACATACAGCAGGCGTCAGGGTCGGGGATGGGACTCACGACCTCCGTGTATACCAGGCGAGGTAGTTAACATCTCCTAGCCACCGTGATGATGATGATGAGAGAGAGACAGAGACACGCAAACTGCAAACATACAGCAGGCGTCAGGGTCGGGATGGAACCCACGACCTCGTGTATACCAGGCGAGGTAGTTAACATCTCCTAGCCACCGTGATGATGATGAAAGAGAGACAGAGACACGCAAACTGCAAACATACAGCAGGCGTCAGGGTCGGGATGGAACTCACGACCTCGTGTATACCAGGCGAGGTAGTTAACATCTCACCACCATGAATTGGTGCTACCCCCCCCTTCCTTTCATCAACCCGCATCGAGCAGTGTGGTGGAGTATGGTCAGGAAACCACCCCATTGAATTGACACGGCGTGTGGTACAGCTGCCACCATCCAGCAGTGGATTGACAAAGGGTGGATGGATTTTTTTAAGTGCGTGGGAAATCGAATCAGACCCAGATGTTGAGAGTTCACACAGCGCGGTGACTCGCACGTGCACCACCTGCGCCCTCCCCCCGCCCCCTCTACCCCCCTTGACCCGCACCGTGCCACAGTTGGAACATGCACAGAGACAGACCCCCCCCCCCGTATAGCCGTAACAGATTGTTGGGACAAAGTGCTGTCAGCGGCGAGCAGTCACGAATGGCGGCACGGCGCACGAGGTGCGAGTGGGTGGGCCAGCGTCACTCTCCGGCCGCCTTGCTGTCCCCAGTGCTGACGCTCTCACCGGCCGCGCTCTTGAGACCGAGTCGACCTCGGGGAGGCCCGGGACCGGTTCCGATATTGCACCGCCGCGTGTTGGCTGCGTGAGCGGGAATCGAACTCGGATCGGCGGGTGTCGTGGCCCATGCCACCGATCCCATGCCCACCGATCCCCATGCCCACCGATCCCCATGCCCACCGATCCCCATGCCCACCGATCCCCATGCCCACCGATCCCCATGCCCACCGATCCCCATGCCCACCGATCCCCATGCCCACCGATCCCCATGCCCACCGATCCCATGCCCACCGATCCCCATGCCCACCGATCCCCATGCACACCGATCCGCATGCCCACTGATCCCAATGCAACCACCCAAAAGGGCCTGATGATATCTGATTATATTATGTCTGATTACATCTGATAATATATGATTATATCTGATGATATCTGGTGATAGACGATGATATATCCGCTAAACAGAAACGTAATAACGGGATCCCAGCGTGCTGTGCATGTCACCATGACATCGCCGGTCTTGGCACATTCCGTGCATCAATGCTGGATAGCCACCAGCTTAAAACAGCTGAGGTGGTGACCGTACAGACGGTTGGGTTGCGTGTGGTTAGCGAGCACCTATTAAGGTAGTGATGATGGTGGTGTGTGTGTGATGGTGCTGATGGCTATGGTAGTGATGATGATGGTGGTGGTGTGTGTGATGGTGCTGATTGCTATGGTGATGGTGTGTGTGTGATGGTGCTGATGGCTATGGTAGTAATGATGGTGGTGTGTGTGTGTGATGGTGCTGATTGCTATGGTAGTGATGATGGTGGTGTGTGTGTGATGGTGCTGATTGCTATGGTGATGGTGTGTGTGTGATGGTGCTGATTGCTATGGTAGTGATGATGGTGGTGTGTGTGTGATGGTGCTGATGGTTATGGTAGTGATGATGGTGGTGTGTGTGTGATGCTGCTGATGGCTATGGTGGTGATGATGATGGTGTGTGATTTGATGGCTATGATGGTAATGGTGCTGCTGGTGTTGCTGGTGGCCTCAAAGTGCACCTAGCCTGGCACAGGCGCCGTGGTGATGATGATGATGATGACGATGTTGTGGTGTGGGTCGGGGCTGATGGTGATGACGACGGTGATGATGGTGGTAGTTATGCTGTGTCTGTGATGATGTGTCGGTGATGAAGGTAGTGAGAATGTTGTCGAGGAGAGGTGTTTCGGGGGTTGATGATGATGATGTGTCAGCGGTGATGGTGACGAGGATGATGAGGATGTTATGGTAAGCGCGTGTTGGTGGTGATGAATGTGTGGTGATGCTTGTGGTGTGACGATGCATGCCGGTGATGATAGAGGGCCGGGAGGGTCGTGTGCCTTTATAATCATTACGTGTTTATTATTTTCAAAAAAAATCCACCCACACCCCCCACTCCCCCCACCCCCCTCCTCTTATTCAAGTTTTATAAATAATGAAGACGAAACAGAGGAATTGTGGGGTACACGAGTCCGCCTTGAAAGAGGCCGCGAGTCGCTTCCCTCCCTCCCGCGAGTCACAATGGGCCCGGTAAATGGGTCCGGTGCACGGAATAAATTGAAGGGAATTTTTTTTTTACATTACCACCCCCCCCCCTTTTCAGAGACATAAGGAGCGGTGTCTCTCACCCCCCCCCCCGTCTCAGGGACACGCGCGCTCCCCCTCCCCCTTGCCTCCCTCCCCCTTGCCCCCCTCCCCCTTGCCCCCTCCTCTTGCCCCCTCCCTCTTGCCCCCTCTCCCCCCTCCCCCTTGCCCCCCTCCCTCTTGCCCCCCCCTCCCTCTTGCCTCCCCTCCCCCTCTCCCCCCTCCCCCTCGCCCCCCTCCCCTTGCCTCCCCTCGCCCCCCTCCACCCCTTCTCCCCCTCGCCCCCCCTTTCCTCTTCCCCTGGCCCCCCTCCCCTCCTTCTCGCCCCCCTCCTCGCCCACCCCTCGCCTTCCCCCTCCCCCTCGCTCCCCTCCCCTACTTCTCGCACCCCTCTCCTCCCTCCCCCTCGCCCCCTCCCCTTCTCCCTTCATCCGTCTTCCCCTCCACCACCCCCTTCCTGCACCTGCATGCAAATTCTGAGCGATAGCGGCCAGATGAGGGCGGGGGGGGGGGGTCCAGTAGGAGGAGGGAGGGAGGGATCCGCTGAGAGTTGGGGGTTCGAGTTAGACACGGGGATGAGATGACAGCGAGGTGCTTGATTGGTTAATTGGTTGGTTGGAAGGTTGACTGGCCCGGGTGATGAGGACAGTCAATGTGGAAACCAGTGCAGAGTTGCGCTCGTGTGTTCAAATGCCCACCCAAGCTAGGCCCTCGTGGCTGGTGGGATCTGTGCAACAAACTTTTACAATTATATGGAGAGACAAATATGGGGAGGTTATTGTTTGCAACATTGGCAATGACGCCAATTACCATCTCGTGATTGGGTTGCTGCTGCCTTTGGTGTGGTTAATTGATTGATCGGTTGCTTATTTGAATTGTTTGATGACTTTGTTAATTGTTTGATGATTTGTAGGCTAATTGGACGTAAACACAACTGGTGTGTGTGAAACACTCGCCACCAGCGCGCGGTGTGTGGCGTCGGTGTGCATGTGTTTGCCTTGTTGTGTTCATGTCTATGTGTGTGTTTGGCTGTGTTTGTGTGTTCCATATATACATCTTTTACAAATGGTAACCGCATGAAATAAACCGTTTCAAACGGTTACCGGTTGCCACACGTCTACAAGTGTCTATCGCAATAAACACCGACACGTGAAGCTGTTTAATCGACAACGGAAGGCACCACGACATCCACCATCGAGACGTTCGGGTCAATCATTCGGCGCGGAAATTTAAACAATCAATGGGGCACGTTTCTTAAATCCCCCTCCCCACTCATAACATCTCCACCGGAAACGGTTACCGGTTTCCTGTCTTCCGGCAAACCGGTCAATCGAAAGCGGTTACCGGCTCGGCATCGATACAGCGCATCAGTCCTGAGTGGGGTCGTTGATTGTACTCCCTGCTCGCGATCCGCGCTCGCCCCGTGCGCGTTCACGGCTGGAACGGTTGAACCGGCTCGGAACAAACTCACACAGAGCGAACAAAGCGCGAATAAGGGTAGTGGTGGTGGGGGGTGGTGGTGTTGGGGGGGGGGTGACGAGATAACCCCCCCCCCCCACACACACACACAACCCACCTCGAAGCGGTGACCATTCAACCCCAGTGGGCTCCTCACCCATCGCCTCCGGCGCTCCACGGGGCGAGCGAGGAGGGCGCCTCTTGATGTCGCCTCGATGTCCTCTCTCCGCGCACTTGTGGCTGACGGGCTACTCGTCGATTTGCTGTCGATCCTGAAGCTCGGAGCGGCACGTGCGAGCGGTAGAACGCTGTCCGACACGCGCACGGCGCGCCTAACAACTTTACCAGCCGTGCTTGATAACAGCAACAATAACAACAACACTTGCCCACCCCTCTCCAAAGGTGTGCGTTCGATATACGGGGGGTGGCGGCGGGGGAGGGATGTTCGTGGATATGGAAGTGCGTGGGGGGGGGGGGCACGTGCTGCGATGCGAGCCCAGTTCGATCCACCCTCGCAGCGAAGTGTCGGTGGCGATGTTCGAATCTGACACCAGTCCCGGACAGGGTCCCCAGAGATTGGTTAACAAAGCGTCCCGACGTAATGATTTCTACACTCGCCCCCCGAATGCACCGTTCCGGCCTTGATATGTGCTCGCTGGCAATGGTTGCCCCAACAGTCTGTGCAGGCTACACGGGGGATCTTTGTCTTTGTGTATTCATGTATGTCTACGCGCGTGTGTGTGTGCGCGCGCGTGGGTGGATTTGTTGCGTTTTGTACGCGTGCAAATTAATTAGGAACAACGCGCCAGTCAATAGCACCGTCGCCTACAAACCAAAAATATATAATAGGCGACGTTTCGATCAACGGCCCTTCCCATGTGCTATAAAGAAGGGTCATTGCCCGAAACGTCGCCTGTTATATATGTTTTACTTCTACGGCCACTGCGTTATTGACGAATGTGTTGCTGTTGTTGACAATGCTCGTGCACCCCGCTACCAACGCAGCAGCAGCAGCAGTCACCCAAATAATTTGTTTAATTAGGAACAACGGGGTAACACAACCCCCCTCTCGGCCGGGCGACGGACAATTAAGAGCTCATTATGGCTGTGGGAGTGGGGGGGAGGGGAGGTAGTGGGGGGGGGGCTGTGGGGGAGGGGAGGGGCTAGGGGGGGGAAGATGGATGACCCTTGCAGCGCCACATGCTCCACATCTGCTTCGCGCTTCTCTTTCCTGTCGGGCGCTCTGAACTCAGTAGCTCCCTGCATCCCCACGCCGCCACTACCACCACCACCATCACACAGGCAGGCACACACTCACACACAGACAGGCACACACACAGACACTCACAGGCAGACACACACTCACAGACACACACAGACAGGCACTCACAGGCAGGCACACACACAGACAGGCACACACACACACAGACAGGCAGGCACACACAGACAGACAGGCACACACACACACAGACACTCACAGGCAGGCACACACTCACACACAGACAGGCACACACAGGCAGACACACACACAGATAGGCACACACACAGACAGGCAGGCACACAGACAGACAGGCACACACACACACAGACACTCACAGACAGGCACACACTCACACACAGACAGGCACTCACAGGCAGGCACACACAGACAGGCACACACACACACACAGACAGGCAGGCACACACACACACAGACAGGCACACACACACACAGACAGGCAGGCACACACACAGACAGGCAGACACACACACACACACAGACAGGCAGGCACACACACAGACAGGCAGGCACACACACAGACAGGCAGGCACACACACAGACAGGCACACACACAGACAGGCAGGCACACACACAGACAGGCACACACACAGACAGGCAGGCACACACACAGACAGGCACACACACAGACAGGCAGGCACACACAGACAGACAGGCACACAACGACAAGCACTCACAGGCACAGGCACTCACACACAGACAGGCACACACAGGCACACACACAACAACAAAGACACATATCCCCCGTGTAGCCTTAACAGACTGTAGGGGCAAGTGCTGTTAGCGAGCACCTATGAAGGCCGGGACGGCACACGAGGGGGTGGGTGGCCAGCACCACGCCCGGCCGCCTTTGTCTCCCTAGTGGCGATGTTTACACACCGCACCAGGTACTCATTTGAGGCCGAGTCGACCTATGGGAGGCCCAGGACCGGTTCAGATAATCGTCACCGGTGTTGGCCGTGAGCGGGAATCGAACCCGGGTCACTGGGTTCGTGGCGCAGCGTGGCGCTAACCGCTGCACCACCGCTCACACAACACACACAACACAGGCGCACCCAGCATAGTACACACACTCCACAACAGGCACAAACAGTACACAAACAGTGCGTGAAACGCACACACAGTACACACAGCACTCGCGCACAAGTGCATAACGCAGCACTTAGATCCACGTACACACGCGCCCAGTGCGCGCACACTACTCACACGAGGATTCCGCCGGTTATGATTCCGTGTTTTCGCTATTTATCTTTGTGGAGTTTGTGTGAAGTTTTTTTTTTATTCTTCTGTTTCATAATTATTTTAACTTTATAAATAAAAATGATCCTTCACTTCTAATCGAATTCTCCATCCAGAGCTCTCGGTCTGGGTGGCTGGGCATGGAGTCACTGATGGGTCCCAATAACCACGAAGACCTATATCACGCTTTTGGGTCTCCCCTCTTGTTAAACAGTTGACACGAGCCTCAAGGATCGCTCTTACAATCTCATCATCATCAGCACTACCATCATCATCAGCACTATCATCATCAGCACTGCCAACATCATCATCAGCACTATCATCAGCAGCACTACCATCATCAGCACTACCATCAGCACTATCATCATCAGCACTACTATCATCATCAGCACTACCATCATCATCAGCACTACCATCATCAGCACTACCATCAGCACTATCATCATCAGCACTACCATCATCATCAGCACTATCATCATCAGCACTATCATCATCAGCACTACCATCATCATCAGCACTATCATCATCAGCACTACCATCATCAGCACTATCATCATCAGCAGCACTACCATCATCAGCACTACCATCATCAGCACTACCATCATCACCACTATCATCATCAGCACTATCATCATCACCACTATCATCATCAGCACTACCATCATCAGCACTATCATCATCAGCACTATCATCATCATCAGCACTGTATCGGGGTCTTCCCCTTGGTCGCCGACCTCTGGATGTCAACGCATTAGGATTGTACCCCCACCCCGCCCCTTACCCCCCCAACCCCGCCCCTTACCCCCCCACCCCGCCTCTTACCCCCCCACCCCGCCCCTTACCCCCCCAACCCCGCCCCTTACCCCCCCCCACACCCCGCCCCTTACCCCCCCCCCACCCCGCCCCTTACCCCCCCACCCCGCCCCTTACCCCCCCACCCCGCCCCTTACCCCCCCACCCCGCCCCTTACCCCCCACCCCGCCCCTTACCCCCCACCCCGCCCCTTACCCCTCCACCCAGCCCCTTGCCCCCCGCCCCTTATCCCCCTCCCCCCCAGGGTCAAGGCTGCGAGTCGCAGCTGCTCTGGGAGGGGGCACGGGGGAGGGGGCAGGGGGGGAGGGAGCGGGGGTCGAGAGGGGTCGTGCGCCGTCTGACAGTGACAAGCATGGCGGTGGGGGTGGCGGTGGCGGGAAATAAGAGCCGACAAGTGTACATGGTGTGTGTACATGGTGTGTGTGTGTGTACATGGTGTGTGTGTGTGTACATGGTGTGTGTGTGGTGTGTGTGTGTACATGGTGTGTGTGGTGTGTGTGTGTACATGGTGTGTGTGTGGTGTGTGTGTGTGTACATGGTGTGTGTACATGGTGTGTGTGTGTGTACATGGTGTGTGTGTGGTGTGTGTGTGGTGTGTGTACATGGTGTGTGTGTGTACATGGTGTGTGTGTGGTGTGTGTACATGGTGTGTGTGTACATGGTGTGTGTACATGGTGTGTGTGTGGTGTGTGTGTGTACATGGTGTGTGTGTGTACATGGTGTGTGTGTGTACATGGTGTGTGTGTGTACATGGTGTGTGTGTGGTGTGTGTGTGTACATGGTGTGTGTGGTGTGTGTGTGTACATGGTGTGTGTGTGTACATGGTGTGTGTGTGTGTACATGGTGTGTGTGTGTACATGGTGTGTGTGTACATGGTGTGTGTGTGGTGTGTGTGTGTACATGGTGTGTGTGGTGTGTGTGTGTACATGGTGTGTGTGTGTACATGGTGTGTGTGTGGTGTGTGTGTGTACATGGTGTGTGTACATGGTGTGTGTGTACATGGTGTGTGTACATGGTGTGTGTGTACATGGTGTGTGTACATGGTGTGTGTGTGTGTACATGGTGTGTGTACATGGTGTGTGTGTGTGTACATGGTGTGTGTACATGGTGTGTGTGTGGTGTGTGTACATGGTGTGTGTGTACATGGTGTGTGTACATGGTGTGTGTGTGGTGTGTGTGTGTACATGGTGTGTGTGTGTACATGGTGTGTGTACATGGTGTGTGTGTGGTGTGTGTGTGTACATGGTGTGTGTGGTGTGTGTGTGTACATGGTGTGTGTGGTGTGTGTGTGTACATGGTGTGTGTGTGCATGGTGTGTGTGTGGTGTGTGTGTGGTGTGTGTACATGGTGTGTGTGTACGTGGTGTGTGTGTGGTGTGTGTGTACATGGTTGGTACATGGTGTGTGTACATGGTGTGTGTGTGCATGGTGTGTGTGTGTGTGGTGTGTGTACGTGGTGTGTACATGGTGTGTGTGTGGTGTGTGTACATGGTGTGTGTGTGTGCATGGTGTGTACGTGGTGTGTACATGGTGTGTGTGTGGTGTGTGTTTGTGGTGTGTGTGTGTGTACATGGTGTGTGTATGGTGTGTGTGTGCGGTGTGTGTGTGTACAAGGTGTGTGTACATGGTGTGTGTACATGGTGTGTGTGTGCATGGTGTGTACGTGGTGTGTGTACATGGTGTGTGTGTGGTGTGTGTGCATGGTGTGTACGTGGTGTGTACATGGTGTGTGTGTGTGGTGTGTGTGTACATGGTGTGTGTGTGCATGGTGTGTACGTGGTGTGTACATGGTGTGTGTGTGGTGTGTGTGTGGTGTGTGTGTGTACATGGTGTGTGTATGGTGTGTGTATAGTGTGTGTGTGCGGTGTGTGTGTGTGTACATGGTGTGTGTACATGGTGTGTGTACATGGTGTGTGTGCGGTCGCGGGGAGCGGTGGCGCAGTTGTTAGCGCAGCCGCGCAACGAACCTGGCGAGCGACTCTGGAGTTCGATTCCAGCCCACGGCCACGAACACTCGCGGCGATTTTCTGAACCGGACCCATGCCCCTGCATAGGTCGACTCGGCCTCAATTAAGTACAGTATACACATTGCCACGGGGGGTGAGGGGAGACAAAGGCGGCCGGGCGTGGTGCTGGACACCGACCCCTTCGCCGTGCCCTGTCGGCCTTCATGAGGTGCTCGCTCACAGTTTGACGAGGCTATACGGGGGATCTTTGTCTTGTGTGCACACGTGCACGCGTTTAGGCGTGTAGCAGCGCGCGTGTGTGTAGCAGCGTGTGTGTGTGTAGCAGCGCGCGTGTGTGTAGCAGCGTGTGTGTGTGTAGCAGCGCGTGTGTGTGTGTGTAGCAGCGCGCGTGTGTGTGTGTAGCAGCGCGCGTGTGTGTGTGTAGCAGCGCGCGTGTGTGTAGCAGCGTGTGTGTGTGTAGCAGCGCGCGTGTGTAGCAGCGCGTGTGTGTGTGTAGCAGCGCGTGTGTGTGTGTAGCAGCGCGCGTGTGTGTGTAGCAGCGCGTGTGTGTGTAGCAGCGCGCGTGTGTGTGTGCCGCCCGTATGCTGAGTGTGTGTGTGCGCTCATGTGGGCTTGTGCGCGTGTGTGCGCATTCCCGCATGCTTGTGCGCATGCTTGTGTATGTGGGTGTGTGCCCGTATGCGCGCGTGTAGGTATGCACGGTGTATATGTGCGTGTACGCGTGGGTGTGTGTGTGGGCGCGCTTGCGTTTGTGAATGCGTGACTGTGTGTCTGTCTGTGTGTCTGTGTGTGTGTCTGTCTGTGTGTGGGGCGAGCGGTGGTGCAGCGGTTAGCGCTACGCTGCGCTACGAACCAGGCGACCCGAGTTTGATTCCCGCTCACGGCCAACACCGGTGACGATGATCTGAACCGGTCCTGGGCTTCCCCTAGGTCGACTCGGCCTCAAATGAGTAACTGGTGCGGTGTGTAAACATCGCCACTGGAGAGACAAAGGCGGCCGGGCGTGGTGCTGGCCACCCACCCCCTCGTGTGCCGTGCCGGCCTTCATAGGTGCTCGCGAACAGCACTTGCCCCAAGACTCTGTACAGTCTGTTCAGGCTATACGGGGGATCTTTGTCTTTCTTTGGCTGGGTGTCTGCGTTAGTGTGAGCTCGTCTGCCTGTGTGTTCGCGAATGCGTGTGTACATGGTGGTGGTGGTGGGGGGAATCTTTGTGTTGATTTAATTATGAGTAGCGATCGTGTCAAGGGTGGTTAGCGCATTGCGCTCCAGTCCCCGCTCACGATAATAACAACAGAGGCGAATATATTAACCAGTCCTGACGCTCCTCCTCAAAGGCCATCGGGACTTATACAAATCCAGACATGGTAGCATACAAATGAACAATAACGCTCTATTGTTGTTTTATGATGTGTTTTTTTTGTTACTTTACATCGCCGGTTGCGCCGACCCACGCCTGCTCCCTACCATTGAGAGCTCCGGCGAGTTCGCGCGCGAAGCCTGTTGCCTGTGACCAAGGGGCCGAGTAGATCTCACCACGTCGTATACAAGTTAAATTGCGAAGAATGAACGGATGAACGAAATCTCGTATGCACGAGAATGAATGAATAAATGCAGCGGCATCACAGCGCCGTCATTGGGTTTCACGTTGAGAGGCGTTGGTAACCATCAGCCGTGGTCTATCCGCTGTTGGATCAACGTCCTTCATCGCCATCATCGCCGGCTCTCACGTTTCTCGCTGCTGCACGCGAGCCCATCCAATCGCTCCGCGTGCGTGCGAGTCGTGATGGGTGCTCGCTAACAGCGCTTGCCGCCTCGACAGTCCACGGCGAAGGGGCTCGGGCAACCTGGTGCCAGCCCCGGAGCCGCATGCAGGCTCGTTCATGGATTGCTTCCGCGCGACGTGATGTATCACGGAGGTAGAGGCTCAGCCCGGAGCGCGCGTTCCTTTCCTTTAGCTGCTATTCCGTCTCCAGTCTCGTCCATCGCTCGTGCATCAATACCCTCTGTGGTGGCACGGAGGTGCCCTGCCCGAACACGCGCACGCGCGCTTGCTTTTGTGAGTAAGCAAATTTTGTTGGTGTTGCTGCCGCTGCGGTTGTGAGCGGTGCACAACCGCAGGTAACATTAAAGACATATCTTCTTTGGTTCTTTCGGTAAAGTCACGTAGAATGAGAATAAAATAATAAATTGATAAAATAAAATAACACAATAATATTCACACACGTGTTATAACACAAGCGGCCTGTTGTGTTGTGGCCGAAACGTCGTGAGAATATTATTGTGTTATTTTATTTTATCAATTTATTATTTTATTCTCATTCTACGTGACTTTACCGAAAGAACCAAAGAAGATGAATCATTGCAGTCACGAAAGCTTTAAATCGAAAATTAAAGACATACATTCAACACATGTGTGAATAACACGTGTGTGAATACCACTGTAGCTTTAACACGTGTGTGAATAACACGTGTGTGAATAACACGTGTGTGAATAACACGTGTGTGAATAACACGTGTGTGAATAACACGTGTGTGAATAACACGTGTGTGAATAACACGTGTGTGAATAACACGTGTGTGAATAACACTGTAGCTTTAACACGTGCGGTGTGAAGTGTCATCTCCAATTCTTATTATCCACTCCATCGCTCTGGCCTCTTCATTTACGGCGATACGAAGTTAGGGGCATTACCCGAAACGTCGTCCGTAATACATTTTTCTTTTTTAAGACCATATTATTCCTTGAGCTATGATTTGTGGCCAGATTGCTTCTGCAACAACAACAAAAAGAGCTACATAGCGCATCGTGGGGCCTTACCTGGTAAAAAAAAAACTAAATCGTTCAGTTTATCACAAAATACTTTAACATATATATTTTTAAAAACTCCCCCAGGACAAACGCGTGCATGTTTGCAGAGCATTAGGGAAGCCACGCGCAGGCAGAGTTTCTCTCCCCCTTCCCCGGCAGAGAACTCTCCCCCTGGCGAGATTCTCGCGGACCTCGTCGGAGCGCTGCGCGGGTGGAGATCTCCTCCTCTGATACCGCCACGCGAGGGAGGAGGAGGAGACGGCGGCACGAATCGGCTTCGATGGAATGCGGCTGGGCCGGTCAAAGTTATGGGTTGAGGAGGCTTGTGGGTGGAAGAGGGGAGGTGATGGTGGAGCAGGGGGAGGGGGGGGGTGTTCCATTCGTAAATACTGCACTCGATCTTTACCTCTCTCTGTGTGCTATGAAGAAGGGTCATTGCTCGAAACGTCGCCTCGCCGCGGTGTGCGTAGATGTTAACTACCTCGCCTGGTATGCCGGACGTCGTGGGTTCGATACTGACCCTGACGCCTACGCCTGCTGTATATTTGGAGTCTGCATATCTCTCTTTCGCATCATCACGGTGGCTAGGAGATGTTAACTACCTCGCCTGGTATACAGGAGGTCGTGGGTTCGATCCCGACACTGACGCCTCCTGTATATTTGGAGTTTGCGGTGTCTTTTTCTCCGTAGTCGCGTGGATTTTTCTCTGGGTTTTCCCTCCACATTTAGAATCAACATCACGCATTTAGAGTATTTAGCTGCTATACACGTCCACGTGACGATGAGCCACTTCTTTGAACTGTCAATTGTGGCCAGGTCGCTTCTGAAAAGAGTTATACAGCTCAGTGGCTTCTACCTGGAAAAAAATAAACATGTAATATTTACTTAATTTAATGTCACACAGTGTTGGTATTGAACGGCTTGAATTGTTGTTGACTCTGCTTGTGCACCACAATCAACGCACCTCCGATTAGCACGGGTGGCTACGTACGGTGTCAAAGAAGTTCAAGCATACTGTAAATACATGCAGTAGCATCGTGAAATAATTTGTTTAGTTTCACAGTGCGTGCGGAGACTGTATACGGACGTACAAAAGGCAAAGATCCCCCTATTAGCCTTCGCCAGACTGTTGGGGCAAGTGCTGTTCGCGTGCAGCACCGATGAAGGCCGACACGGCGTGAACTTCACGTGTTAACGTATTTGAAAGGGCCACCCCCAGTGGCAGCTGCCCCTGTGCGGCACAAGTAGTACTGGTCTTGCAGTGAGAAGGCGTCCATCGCCGTGCGTGATCCCAATGGAGTGATAATTGAGGAGGATTCCGTCCTAACGACCGCCCCTCCCTTGTGCGCCAATCAGGACTTCAATAGGTGCATCTCGACTAACAGCACTTGCCCCAGCAGCCCGTCAATGGGTATACGGGGGATCTTTGTCTTTGGGGGTGTGCACATGAGGCCCGGCTTTCAAGTTGTGAGCGCGCTCTGTTCACTCAGCCCCGCATTCCTTAAGGCGGGACCTGAACTTCATAGCCCCAGCTGCCAGACCCAACCCCCAACCCCCAACCCCCTCCCCATGCCTCCCCCCAGCCTACAGCCAGAGTTCAGTCGGAGGGAAAAAATCACTTTGTGTGAATTTGGCCGAGAGAGACACGAGGGAGAGAGAGGGGGGGGGTGACAGAGAGGATGGGAGTGATAGAGGAGAGTAAAGCGTGAGGGCGAGAGGGGTGTGAAGAGAGGGGGCGGTAAGGGGAGGGGGTAGAGGAAAGGGGTGGGGGGCGGAGTGGCTCCACGGCCACGTGGTCACTTTAAACGGCGCGCCGTTGGTGCCCCAGAGGTCAAAGCTAGGTGAAGGCTCGAGGTCAAGTTTTAATTGCATCTGCTCAAACTGTGGAGGTGCCACATTTCTCATGGCGGCGGCCGGTGTCTCTATCATCGCAACGTGGTACTGATTTATCGACCCTCCAGATTGGACGTTCGCTTCTCGACATTGTCACGATTGAGCATCGCGATTCGATCCATGGATGAAATGGTTATTGTATTTTTTTTATGACATTGAGATTAGTATAGCGACCTCTAGTGGCTGCAGGGGTTCACGCGACGCCTTTCATCATCAATTATCATCATCAGCCGTGGTCAATCCACTGCTGGACGAAGACCCCGCCAAATCCAATCGCCATCCATTGCTGTCGAGCACTTCGCCACTCGGTCTCATCGATTAACTCCAGCGACGTCACTCCCGTTCCCCTTTAACACACGTAGATGCAGTGACGTCACGATGGGTGCAGTGACGTCACGATGGGTGCACTGACGTCACTATGGGTGCAGTGACGTTACCGCATCGTCTGTGGCTGGAGACCTTCGTCCATCCAGCCGTGGATGGGCACTGTCGCCGATGATTAGCTGCACCGCCGTAGTTACCATTGCTAATTAACACTCCTACACTTGGCGTAAATCCGCGGTGGAAGCATGCTAATTAGGCAATGTAATTAAGGAATCAT
Source organism: Petromyzon marinus (assembly GCF_048934315.1). NCBI lineage: Eukaryota > Metazoa > Chordata > Hyperoartia > Petromyzontiformes > Petromyzontidae > Petromyzon > Petromyzon marinus. Next base: position 15,642,508 of record NC_133673.1, read on the forward strand.
TCAAGGAATGTCTGGTATTTCTCTTGTCCCATTGTCTTGTGCTTGCAGCGTGATGTTTACATTATTTTCGCTCCCCATGATTCCTTTCGCTATCGGTTATTTATATATTCGTACAATTTCGTTTCACACTTATGGTGACGGACGATTAAAGGAGCAGGCCGGGCAATCACTTTCCCGAGTCTTGGATCCGAATTTGATCAACTTTACCGGGAGCGAGCGACTTAGTGCAACTGGGAAGCCGCGCAGCAAACATCGCCTCCTGCTGGCAGCTCACGTTGTGCCGCACAGGGTCGGCTGCCACGGGGGGTTCCCCTCGGCCAGGATGCCGCAGAGGACCTCGAGATGAGCCGCGTAACTCTGCAGCGGACGCGCCGCGGTGGAGAGGCATTGACTCCCTCGCCTGGTATACAGCAGGTCCTGGGTTCGATCCCGACTCTTACGCCTGCTGTGTATTTGGAGTTCGCGTGTCTCTCTCTCTCTTTTTTCTCCCCGTGGGTCGCGTGGATTTTTTCCTCCGCGTCCTCCGGTTTTCCCCGCCGCACTTATAAACATTTGGGTGCTCCTATACATTCCCACGTGACGATGAGCCACTTCGTTGAGCTTACCGTTTGCGATAGCTGTGCCGCTTCATGAACAAGAGCTCTACAGCTCGGTTGTCCTTATCTGGTAAAGTAAAATTCGTTTCGTTGTTTTTTAGTGATAGTTTTAAGGTCACGGTAGGGTCATGACCTTGACCTATCCACACATGCGCGTGCATAACGAGGAGGAGGCAGTTGGGTAACCCGTAAGGAGGAGAGAAGGGGGATTTAGTAGAGACGGGGGGGGGGGGTGAGTTGGGCAGAAGGGGGGCGAGGGGGGGCGGGGGGGGGATGAGGAATTTGCCAGCTGCGTGGAGAGTGCGAGGGCGGGGGGAGAGCGGAGGGAGGGGGGAGAGCGGTTAAGGAGGGAGAGTGCGTGGGGAGTAGGAGGAGGAGAAGAAGGAAGGAGTTATGGGGAGAGAAGGAAAAAAGTGAAGATAATTGAGAGATGGAGTGGAGATAAAGGGGGGAGCGAGGAGGATGTCGAGCGATGCACGGATAAGAAGAGCCTTCTCTATAGCTGCCCCCTCACTTTGGAACTCTCTCCCAAAACAAATCCGTGACTGCACCGACCTTCCAGCGTTCAAATCACTGACTAAAACTCACCTTTTAAAAATTGCTTTTAATGTTTAGCTAAGTTTGATGTGTTTTTAGTGTTTTTTTACCATTTGATGTTGTTTTTGCTGCTTTTATGATTTTACTAAAGTGTCTGAGTATTCAGAAAATCGCTCACAAATAAAATGTATTATTATTAAGAAGAAGAGACCTAGAGAGGTAGGGGAAAGATGAGGGGAGAGGGTTAAGGAGAGCTGATGAGCGGGAAGGAAGAGAAGGAAGCATTCCGGGGAGACGAAACACAGAGATCGTGGCGATCACAACGGAAGAGAAGAGAGAGAGCGCTTAGTTGACGCGGAGAGCCACGCTGGAAACGACGGGAGATGTTGAGAGAAAGGGAGGGAATGAGAGCTGGAGGAAGAGTGAGCGAGTGTGAGAGAGAGAGAGGAGGGGGGGAGAGAAGGAGGTGGTCGGGGGGGGGGGCGGCGGGTGGGGGGGCCGTGGTCTCCAGAGCTCCAGCAGCTGAGGAATGCGCGGTATGGCGGCTAAGCCAGGCTCGTGGTGCTGCTGGTGATGGTGGTGGTCGGCGTTGTTGTAGTCTCGTGGCGTGCGTGAGTCATTGTGTAGGAATGCTTCTCTCGGGAGAGGCACGCCCGGCCTGGAGTCGAGAAGAGTGAGGAGGGGAGATGGTGAGGGTGAGAGAGGGGGGTGCGGGTGGTGGTGGTGTCAGCTGGAGCTTGCACTTGACCCCAGACAGATTCCCCGGCACCCCCCTACCCCCTACGCCCCTGCCCCCACCTCACCTCCTCATCCCCCTCGCCACTAAAATGTTTAGAACCGGAGAGATGCCCCCCAAACCGCCCCTCTCCTCCTCCCCCCTACGCAACGTCATCCCCCTGCTCACGCAAGCAAGACTAAGTCAGTGGTGCACATTTAACAAACGTCGCTCAACGCATGCGTCATGAACACTGTGGCCATGAAAGGAAATGTATAATAGGCGACGTTTCAGGCGATGGGGCTACTTTGTAGCAGTGGCGTATCCGAGTTTGTCGCGTGTTGGGTCAGTCTCGCAAATGAGACTGTTCGAGTCTGTTGGGTTCTCATCTGGTTTAACAAAATAAAGTCCAACATTTTTTCACTCAACAACAACAAACAACAACATCGTCGTCATTATTATCGTCGTCGTCATCGCTGAGTTGGATGCAAGACCGTCATGATGGGTTGGCGAGGCTTTTATTTAAGATCAACAACATCATCATCTTCAACATCATAATTTGCCAACCATAATGACTTGGGATTAATTTCTCACTAAATATTTTCCGGAACGCTGCTGGCTTGGAGTGAGGATTTTCGGTTCGCGCGCTGCGCTACGAACCCGACGCCACCCTGGTTCGATTCCCGCCCACGGCCACCAACACCGGTGACGATTATCTGAGCCGACCCTGGGCCTCCCCTTGGTCGACTCGGCCTCAAATGAGTACCTGGTGTAGCGGTGTAGTGTAGTAAACATGGCCACGAGGGAGACAAAGGCGGCCGGGCGTGTTGCTGGCCACCCCACGACTCGTGTGCCGTGCCGACGTTTGTAGGTGTTGCTACTACGCTAACGGTGCTTGCCCCAAATGTCTGATGAGGTTATACGGAGAGGGGGGGGGATGGATCTTGTCTGTGTATGTGTTCGTCTCAATTAATTAAAGGATTTACTTACTTAAAGACAACAACAACAACAAAGGATATTGAGAGTGACGGTGGAGCACTCTGTGAGTGTGTGTGTCTTTGTGTGTGTGTGTGTCTTTGTGTGTTATGGGGAGCAGTAGTGTAGCGGTTAGCACGCTGTGCTACGAACCTGGCGTCCCGAGTTCGATTCTCGCTCACGGCGATACCAGTGACGATTATCTGAACCGGTCCTGGACCTAATTTAGTTCGACTCAGCCTCAAATGAGTACCTGGTGCGGAGCGTAAAAACATCGCCACTAGGGAGCCAAAGGCCGCCTGGCGTGGTGCTGGCCACCCACCCCTTCGTGTGCCGTTCTGGCCTTCATAGGTGCGCGCTAACAGCACTTGCCCCAACAGTCTGTTAAGGCTATACAGGGGATATTTGCCTTTGTTTGTAAAGGATTATTCAACATCGCCTTGTCAGGCACGCTGAGGAGAGGCTTGCGGAGCCCCAATTTCAGACCAGTGTGGTCCTGCAAGGATGCCATATTATCTGTCCTTCTGCTACAGCAGATGTGTAGGGAATTCCAACAAGACCTACATATCTGCTTTCTTGACCTGGTTAAGGGCCTTCATGATGGTGGGCAAGCCCGGGTAAAGCCACGTGGCCAGGAGTCGGAGCCATTCCCTGTTCATCTTGGGGTGCATCAGTTCGAGAAGCTTTCCGTGGCTGTACCGGAGGAATTTCTATCTTATACAGATACAACGGTACGCTGATCGATGCTCGGGTGCGGTCGAGGGATGGCTCTCTATTGGTCAACCATGTCATTATGTATGCTGATGATCTGGTGATTGCTGCTCACGCAGAGGAGGAGTTGGATGGCGCAGCTGCCACTAAGAGGTGGGGCCTTACCATCAGCCCCACCAAAACTAAGCACCTGCCTGGGTATTTTGTGCCACCAAACACTCCACTCTCTCAGCTTCCTATTGGTGATGGAGCAGTTGTGGAGGGAGTGGGGAGTTTCCCATAGGCAGTGTGCTTATGACCAGCTCCGGTTTGACAGTGGATGTCTCACTCCGGATCAGTGGTGCGACATTATCTCTTCATCGGCTGCGCAATGCTGTGTGGAAGCTATCTGGTCTGTTGCTCCGCACGAAGCTTCTAGTTTTCTCGGCCACAGTCATGCTCTCCCTTCTCTATGCTTGTGAAACGTGGACCCCTCTAATGGAACATTTGCGCCCGTTAGAAACATTCAGGCTGGCATGCCTACGATACATCCTGGGTTTAACCATCCTGGATTGTGTGAGATGTTCACAAATTCTTGAAAGATCTGAACACATATCCCATCACTGAGCTCCTTCGGCAGGCAAGGCTGGGTCATGTAGCCCACATGCCCAGCCACCGCATGCTCATCCAGCTTCTGTTTGGCCACGTAGAGGGGGCTAAAAGGGCACGACATGGGCTGGAGAAGAGATGAAGCTGATGCAGTACGGGAGCATGTGGAGCTGAGTGGACTTGCCGACGACTGGTACCAGCGGTGTCAAGATCGGCCTCTATGGAGGAGGCTCGTGAAGGACGCTCCTGGGCAGTTGGAGGCAGTCTCCCTCCAGCAACAACTGAGGGCAGAGGAGCAACGCTCACAACAACGAGCGGAACGCCGGGCGGCAAAAATGATTCAAGTTGGCACAATAGAGGGTACAGCTGGTGCATCTACCGGTCATCTCAGTCAGCCAACCCATGGCACCTGGGCCTGTCCCGAGACCTCCTGTCAGCGAGCCTTCGACACTTCACGTGGCCTCAACGTGCACCTGGCCTGGCACAGGCGCCGTGGTGACGTCACCGTCACTTAGTGGCGAATGGCGGGTATTGGTGTTTGTGTGTTTCTGTGTGTGTGTTTGTGTGTGTCCGTGTTTGGTTGTGTGCGTGTGTTTTTGTGTGTGTTTGGTTGTGTGCGTGTGTTTGTGTGTGTGTGCGTGTGTTTGTTTGTGTGTGCGTGTGTGTGTGTTTGTGTGCGTGTGTGTGTGTTTGTGTGCGTGTGTGTGTGTGCGTGTGTATTTGTGTGTATGTGCGTGTGTATTTGTGTGTGTGTATTTGTGTGTGTGTATGTGTGCGTACGTGTGTGTGCGTGTGTGTGTATTTGTGTGCGTGTGTGTGTGTATTTGTGTGCGTGTGTGTGTGTATTTGTGTGCGTGTGTGTGTGTATTTGTGTGTGTGTGTTTGTGTGTGTTTGTGTGTGTGTGTGTTTGTGTTTGTGCGTGTGTGTTTGTGTGTGTGCGTGTGTGTTTCGAACACTGACACGGGGAGCGACCCTGGCAGTGTCCCCGTCTGCCTACGCTGCTAAAGGATTTGGAGACCTTGAGGAGGCATTCGCGATTTGATAATTAACATATTATTTAGCGCGACGGTGGCGGCGAACCTTGTGCCCGCATATGAGCGGATTCAGAGAGCCATTGTCAACGTCTGCTCGGCATCCTTCATCGTCATCATCATCCGCAGCGGCAGAAATGGTTGCGATTTTACTTGAAGGTCACGCGTGGTCAAGGCGCAGCTACCGCAAGTGCATTGCTCAAGCCGCTGCTGGCGGAAGCACGGTCCACTCGAAGCGGAGCTCGAGACAGGAAGAGAGAGAGAGAGAGCTCCTCCGATTAGTGCGGTTGGCTGCGTACGGTGTGAAAGAAGTTGAACATACATACATACATACAAACTAAACTATGTTTTATTTTACCAGGTAAAGCCTGCCTTTGTAGCTCTTTTTTTCAGGAGCGACCTGGCTATCACAAATGGGAGCTCAACGAAGTGGCTTATCATCGTCACGTGGAAATTTCTAGAAGTAGCCAAATACTCTGAACGCGTGATGTTTATTCGAAATGCGGAGGGGAAAAAAAAACAGGACCCGGAGGAAAATCCACGCGACCACGGGGAGAGAGACACGCAAACTCCAAATATACAGCAGGCATAAGGGCCGGGTTCGAACCCACGACCTCCTTTATACTAGTTTTATTTTGTATTATTTTATCATTTCCCTTCTACGTGGTGACTTTACCAAAAGAACCAAGAATATGCATCCCTGCAGTCACGAAAGCTTTAAATCGAAACTTGGCGAGGTAGTTAACATCTCATAGCCACCGTGGCTGCCATGTTTACTGAGAGCTCCTGCCGAGTCTAGAACACAGAGTGGGGGAATGGTGGCCTACACGCTGTGCCAGATCGTCTTGGAAGACGGCGGGAGTCGCTCGCACACTACCCCACCACACCTGCGCACGTGTCCCCACCTTCGAGAGATTGTGCCGAGTGAGCGATGCTGGGTGGTACCGGGGGACGTGTGTGGGCTGCCCCCCGTACTGCACGTGCTTTTGGGGAAGGGCCGCTACCCGAAACGTCGCCTATAATACACGTTTTGTTCGCGTGAAGACCACGGTGTTGTTTTTGACGACTTTGTCGAGTTGTTTTGGTTGTGTTGGTGCACCAATCACTGTCAATAGAGCACCAGCAGCAGCATCACCAAATAATTCGACTTTGTATTTGCTGCTGCTGACATGATGATGATAGTGGTGATGGTTATGAATGTCGATGCTGATGATGATGATAATGACGATGGCAGTTAGGAATGTTTGTTGCTGATGAATATTTTAGTGGTAAGGCATGTTGTTGTTGCTGCTGCGATGATACATGGTTGTAGTTTTGAATTTCAATCTGGCTGCTGATGATAATCATGCTGATGATGATAATCATGGTAATGTATTTGGAAATTAGTGGGGTTTTGATTTGTGAACTGCCTTCAAGTCCAGGTTCAGATTCGGTTATTTGGTTATACACGTCCCATTTTAATTCAACCATAACATTCCATGCATTCAGTGGAAATCGGTAATCTATATATCTGGGTTGGGTCTCCCCGCGGACAACTTCGCACGAAGTGAACACAAATCTGATGAGGCCACTTGCTGGGCCCATCCACTCGTCGTGCGCTGCGGCTGCCTCAATCGGCGCTCGCTAACAGCTTCTGTGCTAATGGAGTGCCGTGTGTGCTGTGTGTGTGTGCTGTGTGTGTGTGCTGTGTGTGTGTGCTGTGTGTGTGTGCTGTGTGTGTGTGCTGTGTGTGTGTGCTGTGTGTGTGTGTGTGTGCTGTGTGTGTGTGCTGTGTGTGTGTGCTGTGTGTGTGTGCTGTGTGTGTGTGCTGTGTGTACCCAGGACGGAATGAACTCATAGCCAGGTACATCAAACTTCGAACGGGAAAGACACGGACACGCAAACAGGTGAGACAGGGGGCCTGCCCCTCCCCTTGGCCCCTTCAGCCCCCCCCCCCCCACCGGAACCCCCCACCGTATCCCCCTCGCCCCACCCTTTCCACCGCCCCACCCTTTCCACGGCCCCCTTAACTCCTCCCCGTCTAATTTGACTCCTCCTCCCTTGGCATTCAAGCCCCGCCTACCGATATCCGGCCCCTCCTCCCAAGTCTCCAATCCCCCCCCCCCGCTACCATCCCCAGACACCCCCCCCCCCACCTAAAAAAACCCCGCCCCTTCCCCAATACCCCCCCATGAAACCCCGCCCCTCCCCCCAAACCCCGCCCCTCCCCCCAAAGCCTCGTCCCTCCCCCGACACCCCTCCCCCGCTCCTCACCTGGCCCGCAGGTGGGGCCCCGCGCGCTCCGTCTTCACAGGAGCGTGTGAGCGGCAGGCCACCCATCACAGCCTTGCAATGAATGACGACAACATTGCTCATCTGGGGGGCAGGAGAAGTCTGTTGTTGTGGCCAGCAACCACGCCCGGCCGCCTTTGTCTCCCCGGTGCTAATGTTCACACACGGCACCGGGCGTTCATTTCAAGATGATTCTACCTCGGGGGAGGGAGCGAGAGCCGAGGTCGGATCGGGTGAATCACTGGATTCACAGCGCGGTGCGCTCACCACTGCGTCGCGACTCCAAGGCAAAGATAATCATCGCCACTGGGGAGACAAAGGCGGCCCGGACGTGGTGCTGGCCACCCACCCCCTCGTGTGCCGTTACGGACTTCATAGGTGCTGCTCGCTAACAGCACTTGCCCCAACAGTCTGTTACAGCCTATACGGGGGATCTTTGTCTTTGCCACGATTCCACACGCACTCACACGGCTCCGTGCCTGCTGACCGTCCCGTTAGCGCCTCTAAGTGGATGCGACTTCAATCGTCGCTTTGGACTGCACGCCGTGGAGTGGCCGGGGGTAGAGTGGTGGTGGTGGTGATGAGCGTGCGGCACTGTGAATCCTGTTCATAGAGTGAACTGCTGGACATCTGTGAACTACTTGGCATCTGTGAAGAAGAGCTTTATAGCTCATCCGATTCCTCCAGTATTAATAAACATTCTGTTATCGTAATAATCAGGGTCATCGATAGAGCGGTGGTGCGGGATCCGTGGCAAACCCCACTGTGTGCCCCCCCCCCCGGGAAATAAATGAGAAGTATTACATCTTGACACCTGAGACCGTTACGTTGAAGCGAGCCGCCCCCCCCCCCCCAAAAGCGCGGGGCCCGGGGCAGTCGCCGTGGGTGTGTGTGTAACGCGTGTGCATTGCCATCGGGCGCTCCAGGTCTCTAGTCACATACAGGTGCTGGCGAGAAAGAAAGTGCGCGAGATCCAAGCCAGCATCAAGGTACGTGACCCCCCCCCGCTCCTCATCCCCCACTCCCTCTCAGCCCCCCGCCCCCCCCCACCCCGGCCAGCCGCCCCCCCCCCCCCCTCTCCATCTCAAGGTCCTGTGTCTGGCCTCTGGAATGGCGAAGGCTGCCCGCTGCTGCTACTGCTGCTGAGGCTGTAGGCTACTTGAACGGTGCTCGTGGCTGCTGCACTTGGGAATACTTAAGGCAATTTTCTCCTTTCCATCTTAATTATTTCCTCTGTCCTCCTGTCTCGTTGTTGGTCTCCTCTTCCTTTGGCCCTGTCCGTCTGTTCCCTGTCGCCGCATCTCCTTCTTGGAACCCCCGCCTACCCCCCGACCCCCCCCCCCACATTCTCCTCCGTGCCCCCCCCCCTTCCCCCACTCTTTTCTTCCTTCCTCGCCCGCAGGTCTCTAGTCACATTCAGGTGCTTGCCCGGCGAAAAGCGCGTGAGATTCAGGCCAAGCTCAAGGTACGAGCTGCGCTTGTGCGGCCGCCGCTTGCTTCTGGCTGTGCCCCCCCTCCCCCCCCCCCCCCCACTGGCCCTCCGCTCTCTCCCCCCTCTCTCCCTTCCTTCTTGGGTTGACGCCCCCCCTCCTACCGCGACTTCAGCTCTCTCGCTTGGCTCTCTCTCGCTTAGCTCTGTCCCAACGCTTGCTTCGTCCCAGGCAGCTTCCTTCTCCTGCGCCCCCCCGCCCCCTCCCCGCAAATGCCCCTCCCGTGTCAAAAACCGCGCGGGCCACCGCCTCCGCTGCCGCCCGACTCAGCCGCGTGGCTTGGCGACGGCCGTGCCGGAGACGCGGCGAGCGAGCAGCCGGCACCGCCGAGAGACCCCCGAGTTCGAATCCAGGCTTTCGGCCGCCCGAGCGCGGTGACGATCAAGACGGGCTTTCACGCTGCGCGGTCAAATTAATGGAGTCTAGAACGCGTAGATTGGGGAATGCTGGCCTACTTTTGCACGCCGTGCGAGATCGTCTCGCCGGCAGCCCGGTCGCCAGCAGCGAGTCCGCACGCGCGTCTCTATCTCGTCATGCGACCGGACGTCTGCGGGCAAAGAGCTTCACAGCTCATCGGATTCCTCCAGTCAAAATAAATGCGATTCCGATTTGGATTGGTGGCTACATTTGTCGGGCATTTTTATATGTGCCGCGCGATGGACATCCGTCCAAGTGCGCGAAATGAAGGAGCGTCACTCGAAAGGGTCACTCGGAAGTAGTTCTGCAATATCAACATCCGCGCGGTGAAGCAGCATCGCTCTGCGGGAGCTCCGCTGGCAGTCCGCATGCCGTGGGATGTCGCCAATGGCGCGGTAGGGAGGAGAGTTTTCAATTGGCGCGTGCTACGTGGTATGGCTCAAAGATTGGAAACACAGGAGGATGAAGCTACTCCCATCTAACGGTTCTTCTTTCCGTGCAGCAGTCAGGCACACGCACACACACACACGCCCACACACACACACGCCACGCACACACACACACACGCCACGCACACACACACACACGCCACGCACACACACACACACGCCACACACACACACACGCCACGCACACACACACACACGCCACACACACACACACGCCACGCACACACACACACACGCCACGCACACACACACGCCACACACACACACACACGCCACACACACACACACGCCACGCACACACACACACACACGCCACACACACACACACGCCTCACACACACACACACATTACACGCACACACACACACACATTACACGCACACACACGCACACATTACACGCACACACACACACGCCACGCACACACACACACACGCCACACACACACACACGCCACGCACACACACACACACACATTACACGCACACACGCCACACACACACACGCCACACACACACACGCCACACACACACACGCCACACGCCACACACGCACACACACACGCACACACACACACATTACACACACACATTACACACACACACATTACACGCCACACAGCCACTGGCTGTGTGCCTGCCCAGGCTTGTCCCATGTTGGTTGTCAGAGGCACTCCTGACGTGTAAAAAGTGACTTTCAGTTGCGATGGCATTCTGGTGACGATACAAAATCTGGATTCGTACGATAGCCGTGCTTGAATCGCCACCGGCATCCTGTGACGCCTGCACGTTGAGAGTGGGCAAATTCATCTCGGAGGAGGGGGAGAGAGAGGCAGTCACAATCAGAGTAGGAGGAGAGGAAAGCTTTCAAGCGTGGACTTAAACTGCGGCGTCGGCAGCGCGGACCGCTGGGGGAAGGCAGTTTCAGGCCGTGGGGGCAGCAGAGGAGAATGAGCGACCGTGCCACTGAACGACGACGTTTGACAGGGGACTTCCACAGAGAGCCTTGGTTGCTGGGGTAGCGAGTGCGCGTGGAGGGGAGTCGAGGTGAGTAGAGATGGGAGGGGAGAGGTAGGGGAGTGCGGGGAGGGGAGTGAGATGAGAAGGGAGAGGTAGGGGAGTGCGGGGAGGGGAGTAGAGTGAGATGAGAAAGGAGAGGTAGAGGAGTGCGGGAGGGGAGTAGCGTGAGATAAGAGGGGAGAGGTAGGAGAGTGCGTGGAGGTGAGTAGAGTGAGATGAGAGGGGAGAGGTAGGAGAGTGAGTGGAGGGGAGTAGAGTGAGATGAGAGGGGAGAGGTAGGAGAGTACGTGGAGGGGAGTGGAGTGAGATGAGAGGGAGATATAGGAAAGTGCATGGAGGGGAGTAGAGTGAGATGAGAGGGGAGAGGTAGGGGAGTGCGGGGAGGGGAGTAGAGTGAGATGAGAAGGGAGAGGTAGGGGAGTGCGGGGAGTAGAGTGAGATGAGAGGGGAGAGGTAGGAGAGTGCGTGGAGGTGAGTGGAGTGAGATGAGAGGGGAGAGGTAGGAGAGTGAGTGGAGGGGAGTAGAGTGAGATGAGAGGGGAGAGGTAGGAGAGTGCGTGGAGGTGAGTAGAGTGAGATGAGAGGGGAGATATAGGAGAGTGCATGGAGGGGAGTAGAGTGAGATGTGAGGGGAGAGGTATTGGAGTGCGGGGAGGGGAGTAGCGTGAGATAAGAGGGGAGAGGTAGGAGAGTGAGTGGAGGTGAGTAGAGTGAGATGAGAGGGGAGATATAGGAGAGTGCATGGAGGGGAGTAGAGTGAGATGAGAGGGGAGTGGTAGGAGAGAGTGTGGACGGGGGTAGAGTGAGATGAGAGGGGAGAGGTAGGAGAGAGTGAGTGGAGGGGAGTAGAGTGAGATGTGAGGGGAGAGGTATTGGAGTGCGGGGAGGGGAGTAGCGTGAGATAAGAGGGGAGAGGTAGGAGAGTGAGTGGAGGTGAGTAGAGTGAGATGAGAGGGGAGATATAGGAGAGTGCATGGAGGGGAGTAGAGTGAGATGAGAGGGGAGTGGTAGGAGAGAGTGTGGACGGGGGTAGAGTGAGATGAGAGGGGAGAGGTAGGAGAGAGTGAGTGGAGGGGAGTAGAGTGAGATGAGAGGGGAGAGGTAGGGGAGTGCATGGAGGTGAGTAGAGTGAGATTAGAGGGGAGATATAGGAGAGTGCGTGGAGGGGAGTGGAGTGAGATGAGAGGGGAGAGGGAGGAGAGTGCGAGTGGGGGTGTCTCGTCGTCTAGCTACAAGCGAAGGCCGTTTTTTGTTATTATGGATCGAACATCCTAAACAAAAACAAAGTGCGGCTTCGCGAACTTCGGTTTGACCGCGGTGCGCACGGCCCCTTTGTCGCGGGCCTTTTCACCCTCAAGTCCGCCCCACCCGTTCAAATTCAAAATTAGAATTCGTTACACGCCGCACGCACCCGATGATTGGTGACCGCCACGCGGAGCACTTCGTGAGGCCGCAGCAGCGGCGGCAGCGGCGGGCGCGCGTTCGGCTCCGCGGTTTTTCCACAGCACCCGGGCCGCTGCCGCTCCTCCTCCTCCTGCCATCTCCTCCATCCCTGAACCACAACCACGTGCGCTGTGTGTCCCCGCGTGTGTGATGTGTGCGGTGTCTACCCGTGTGTGTGTGTGCGGTGTGTACCTGTGTGTGTATATCCTTGTGTGTGTGCGGTGTGTACCTGTGTGTTCGTGTGTGCGTGTGTATATCCGTGTGTGTGTGTGTGTGCGTTGTGTACCTGTGCGTGTGTGTCCGCGTGTCTGTGCATGCGGTGGGACTTCATGCACATGTGGTCGTGTCTGTGTTAATGTACATATGTGGAACTTCGTTCGCACCGTGCGTAGCCAACTAGTGCTAATCGGAGGCGCGGATGTGTGTTCATGATGTCTGCGTGTGTGTGTTTGGGTTTGTGTGTGCGATGTAGTGTGTGTGTGTGGCACCCCCTGGTGTGTCGTACCGGCCTTCAGAGGTGCAGCTCGCCAACAGCACTTGCCCCTACAGCCTATTAAAGGCTATAATGGTGGTCTTTGTCTTTTGTGTCCCTATGTAATTGTGGGGGGGTGTATGTGTGTGTGCACGTGTCCTGTGTGCACGTGTCCTGTGTGCACGTGCTCTCGGTGTTTGTCAATGCATTCTTGGGACATGTGTTGTGTTGTGTGTGTTGTGTTGTGTGTGTTGTGTTGTGTGTGTTACGTGGGGAGATGTAGGGGGTGTGGTGGAGAGGTGTAGGGGAAGGTTGTAGGGGGAGGGGTGTGTGGGGGGGGGGGGTGATGGGGGGGGTCGTTGGCCTGGGAAGCTGCCGAGAAACCAGCTCCGGATTTTTCGTGACTCAAACATCGCGTCCAATTAGGGCGGACAAAGCAAAAAACGAAAATTGAATTTCCTTTCAATCGCCCGCCACTAAATCGCGGCTTGTTTAGTGACTGTCCCCCACCCCTTGGCTGCCCCAGCCCCACACGCCCCTCGCTCATTACCGCTGCGAGGGAGAGGGGGGGAGCGGCTGTTGAACGAGGAGGGTGCTTTGTAGATTGCGGTGCAGCAAGTAGGTCGCCTCTTATTGCAGTGCAGCAAGTAGGTTTGCCTCCATTACCTTGATGCCGTGCGCTATCCTCTCGCGTGCTAATTTCCTCCCGGAATCAATCAATTTCCTCCCACACTGGCGTTTCTAAATAATTAATTTTAATAACAATTATGACTATAATAACAATGCACATCCCTTTATCAATCCACTGCCTGATTGAAGGTCACTCTCATCCATGCCCCTATCGGTCATGGTTGGTGTCTGTTCGAACACACTTCAGCGCGCTGGTCAGTGTGGGTTGGCGTGGGGACTAATTCAGTACTAAATGATGAAATCGGTCATACATGCCACAATAGATGGACCCTGCTGATGAGAGAGTCTTGAGACCCATTTGTGGATACACAATAATCACCCTCTCGCTCCCGATCTCGCCTGAATTGGGGCTAACATTACTCGTCATACTGCTCGCCATAGACGACTGCGGGATGACTTTGTGAGCAGGTCAACAGTAGCGGCAGACAGGCAGTGAAGCAACAACATCCGCTATTCATTTGTACGCCTGTGCTCCCACGCCTGCACCAGCCCACATACACCTGTGCGGTGAAGTATGGTCAAATAACCCCTATCAACCCTCCCCCCCCCTTAACACCCGCACGGCGTGGGGGGGGGGGGTCATCCAGCAGGGGAGAGACACAACACGCGGCTGTAGAACGACCGCGCGCAATTTACACATCAACTGATTACACAATTTACCTTTTGTGCGCGCACAGCGCAACGCATTGTGAGCGTGGTAACGAGTAACATTCACAAGGAACTTGCACCATCGCCAGGGGTAACGGGGCGGACAAAGCTGGGGGAAAGTGGGGGGGGGAAGGGGGGGGTCATGGTCATGCCCCCCCCCAATCCCCCCCCCCCATCTCCCCTATTCCCTCCACCTCCCCCACCAATTAGCGGAGCCTCTAATTGGGTGTTGCTGACGCACATGGCCGCTTTGGATACGGAGAGTCGGGGGGCGTGAGACGGGAAGGGCATTGACACACGGGGTGTGAGAAGGGCATTGACACACGGGGCATGAGAAGGGCATTGACACACGGGGTGTAAGATGAGAAGGGCATTGACACACGGGGTGTGAGAAGAGAAGGGCATTGACACACGGGGTGTGAGCTGAGAAGGGCATGGACACATGGGGTCTGAGAAGAGAAGGGCATTGACACACGGGGTGTGAGAAGGGCCTTGACACGCGGGGTGTGAGAAGGCCCTTGACACACGGGGTGTGAGATGAGAAGGGCATTGACACGCGGGGTGTGAGAAGAGAAGGGCATTGACACACGGGGTGTGAGAAGGGCCTTGACACGCGGGGTGTGAGAAGGCCCTTGACACACGGGGTGTGAGATGAGAAGGGCATTGACACGCGGGGTGTGAGAAGAGAAGGGCATTGACACACGGGGTGTGAGAAGGGCATTGACACACGGGGTGTGAGATGAGAATGGCATTGACACACGAGGCGTGAGAAGGGCATGGACACGCGGGGTGTGAGAAGGGAAGGGCATTGACACACGGGGTGTGAGATGAGAAGGGCATTGACACACGGGGCGTGAGAAGGGCATGGACACGCGGGGTGTGAGATGAGAAGGGCATTGATACACGGGGTGTGAGACGGGAAGGGCATTGACACACGGGGTGTGAGAAGGGCATTGACACACGGGGCATGAGAAGGGTAGGGCATTGACACACGGGGTGTGAGAAGGGCATTGACACATGGGGTGTGAGAAGGGCATTGACACACGGGGCGTGAGAAGGGCATTGACACACGGGGTGTGAGAAGGGCATTGACACACGGGGTGTGAGACGGGAAGGGCATTGACACGCGGGGTGTGAGATGAGAAGGGCATTGACACACGGGGTGTGAGAAGGGCATAGATTATAATGATGGCTATGATGATAATCATGATTGCTATGGTAATGATGATAATAATAATGATGGCGATGATCTTCTCGGAATTGGGCCGTTACTATGGCGAGCTCGAGGCCCGCTGGGGCGCGCCGCCGGGCCTCGGCCCCATCGCACTCCGCATCGATTCATTCTCGAGCACGTGGGCGCGTGTGTGTGTACTTGTGTGTGTGTGTACTTGTGTGTGTGTGTGTACTTGTGTGTGTGTGTACTTGTGTGTGTGTACTTGTGTGTGTGTACACGTGTGTGTGTGTACTTGTGTGTGTGTACTTGTGTGTATGTGTGTACTTGTGTGTGTGTGTACTTGTGTGTGTGTACTTGTGTGTGTGTACTTGTGTGTGTGTGTACTTGTGTGTGTACTTGTGTGTGTACGTGTGTGTGTGTGTACTTGTGTGTGTGTGTACTTGTGTGTGCGTACTTGTGTGTGTGTACACTTGTGTGTGTGTGTACTTGTGTGTGTGTACTTGTGTGTGTGTGTGTGTACTTGTGTGTGCGTACTTGTGTGTGCGTACTTGTGTGTGTGTGTACTTGTGTGTGTGTGTACTTGTGTGTGTGTACTTGTGTATGTGTGTACTTGTGTGTGTGTGTACTTGTGTGTGTGCGTGCTTGTGTGTGTGTGTACTTGTGTGTGTGTGTACTTGTGTGTGTGTTCTTGTGTGTGTACTTGTGTGTGTGTGTACTTGTGTGTGTGTGCTTGTGTACTTGTGTGTGTGTACTTGTGTGTGTGTGTACTTGTGTGTGTGTACTTGTGTGTGTGTACTTGTGTATGTGTGTACTTGTGTATGTGTGTACTTGTGTATGTGTGTACTTGTGTATGTGTGTACTTGTGTATGTGTGTACTTGTGCGTGTGTGTGTGTACTTGTGTATTTGTGCGTGTGTGTGTGTACTTGTGTATGTGTGTACTTGTGCGTGTGTGTGTACTTGTGTGTGTGTGTGTGTGTACTTGTGTGTGTGTGTACTTGTGTGTGTATGTATTTGTGTGTGTAAAGGTGGCCGGGCGTGTGTGGTGCTGGCCACCCACCCCCTCGTGTGCAGTGGCGGCCTTCATACTCGATAACAGCGCTTGCCCCAATAGTCTGTTCCAGGCTCAACGGGGGATCTTTACCTCTGTCGTATGTGTGTGTGTCGTGTGTTACGTTGCCGCCACCGTTGTCGTTGTTGTTTTGGTGGTGGTGTTGGTTGATGTGGTGTTATTGCTTCCGTTGTCATTGATGTCACGGTGGTAATGGTGGTGGTGTTGATGGTTATTGTCGCGGTTGCTGATGCTTGTTGGTGCTGCTGCTGCTGCTGCTGTGTTTGCGGTGGTGTTCATGATTGTTGTGGTTGGTGGTGGTGGTGGTTTGACTGCCTGTTGCTGCCGATATCATGATTGCGATCATCGCTCGCACGTGATTGTAACTCGCGCGTCTATTCCTTCTCTCTGTTTACAATCCCGTTCTATGCAGGCAATGAACATGGTAAGTATAGGCACGACCCCCCACCCCTCCCCCCCCCGGCTTAGCACCCCCCCACTCCCAAAGCGCCCCCTCCCCAACTCCCCCACCCTCCCTTTGCTTCTCTCGGGTTCAGCAGCAGCAGCAGCAGCCCAGGGCGGCCGCACGAGCGCTGGGCTCGGCAGCTGCCGCTCTCCGTAGCCGCCGCGTACGAGGTGGCCCATTCAGGAGCTGCAGTGGCTCCATCGTTGAAATTCGAATACAAAAATAGCAGCACTTCGTTATTTCACTTGCCGATCCCTGACCATGGGAGTCCGGTTCACCATGGAAGTCCACTTTACCATGGATGTCCAGTTTACTATGGGAGTCTACTTTACCATGGATGTCCAGTTTACTATGGGAGTCTACTTTACCATGGAAGTCAACTTTACCATGGAAGTCCACTTTACCATGGAAGTCCACTTTACCATGGAAGTCAACTTTACCATGGATGTCCAGTTCACCATGGATGTCCAGTTCACCATGAGAGTCCAGTTCACCATGGAAGTTTGGTTCACCGTGGGCAGGGGTCGGCAATCTGCGGCTTTGGAGCTGCATGCGGCTCATCAAGGACCGCTTCGTGACAGTTATTCACTAAGCACCACCACCACCGTCTCGTATTCACGGTGCATTGCGGCTCTTAAAATATTGAGGGTTTTTATTATTATTACCGAATTCGAAAACAATTCACACTCGGGGGAAAGGGGGATTTCCCCCCCCCGCCCCCCCCCCCCAATATATCTATAGAGATGATAACAATTGGAGCCCCCCCCCCCCCAATTGTAATAACTGATGGAGACCGCTTCTGCGTGCGCGTTCCCATGCCTAATGGATACAGGGGGGCGGGGGAGCGTGCATGCACCGGGGTTGGGGGGCATCGACCCTCTCCCCCCCAGCCCGCTCCCCCCAGCCCCCCCGAAGCCTCAATAACAGCGCGAGAGCAAATAATGCTTATGAAGCATGCGTGCTTTGCGGATGCGCGTGCGAGCGCGTGAGTGTGTGTGTGTGTGGAGACGGGGGGCGGGGGGGAGCGGTGGCCTAGTGGTTAGGGCACTGCGATTCCAACCCGGTGACCCCAGAATTCAAATCCTTAACACGGCCAACATTGGTGACAGATTTGTGAACCGCTCCTGGGGCTGGCCCCTGGGTCTACTCTGCCTTCAACATGAGTACCTGGTGGGGGGTGTAAATCACATCAGCGTTGGGTGTGGCAAAGGCTGCCCCGGCGTGGTGCCGGCCACCCACCCCCTCGTGCGCCGTGCCGGCCTTCATAGGTGCTCGCTAACAGCACTTGCCCCGACAGTCTGTTAAAGGCTATTTGGGTTATCTTTGTCTTTGTGAGTGTGTGTGTATGTATACATGCGCGTGTGTGCGTGCGCTATGCTCACTGTGTGTGCACGATTACGCTTAGCCAAGCGCTAACACAGCCCCCAACTGCCCCCCCCATTAGCCCCCCCCCGCCCCCCATCAGCCCCCCAGCTCTGCATGCAAAGACGCGGACGACCCGGGCAGGGTCTGAGTTCACTGTGGTGGAACTGCGACACTGCGTGCGCGTGTGTATGCACTGCTAACAGCACTTGCCACAACGGCCCGTACAAGGCTATACAGGGGGGTATTTGCATGTGTGTGTTTGTGTATGTACCACGGTGTCCCCAGTTCGATTCCCCTTCAAGACCAACATCTGTGACGGATATCTTAACCGGTCCAGGGCCTCCCCGAGGTCGACTCAGCCTCAAATGAGTACCCGGTGTTGTGCCTAAACATCTCCACTTGGGAGACAAAGGCAGCCGGGCGTGGTGCTGGCCACCCACCCTCCTTGGATGCCATGACGGCCTTCGTAGGTGCTCGCTAACAGCACTTGCCCCAAGACTCTGTACAATTGTATACGGGGGGGGGGGTCTTTGTGCAATATGTGGATCTGTTGCGATGCGTGGATGGGCGTGTATGTGGTAAATACTTTGGAATGTGTGTGTGGTGTTTACATCTGTGACCCTACCTGTGGAAGTGTGAGTGTACGTGTGTAGATGAATGTATGTACGTGTGTTTGTGTATGTTTACCCGTGGGCGCGTGTGTATATTCGTGTGTACGTAATTGAGCGGTGGCGCAGTGGTTAGCACACTCACTGCCCTACCAACTCGACCAGCCGAGATTGTTTTCCCGCTCCCGGCCAAACACGTGACGATTATCCGAACCAGTCCGGCCTTCGATAGGTCTACTCAGCCGTAAAATGCGTACCGAGTGCGTGGTGTGCAAACATTGACGCTGGGGAGTCAAAGGCGGGCGGGCGTGGTAGCTGCCCCCCCCCCCCCCGCATTCACTCGGCCCTAAAGGTGTTCGCTAGGAGCGCTTGCCCCAACCACTTTGTGTGTGGGCTACACGGGGGAGGGGCGGGGTGTCTTTGTGTGAGCACGTGGCGAGCACGTGTTAATCACGTGTTAAATCACGTGCTAAATCACGTGCTAACCACAGTCCCGCCACGATTGATAGAGGGCCCCTGCACGCTGGAATAAGTGCGTCCCCTCGTTTGTTCCAGCTGTTGCCTCTCGATATTGTCTCCGGCCTCCTCATCATCTTCATCATCCTCCTCTTCGTCGTCGTTCTCCCCCCCTCCCCTTCGTCTCACGCCAAGGATCAGAACGCCAAGGACAAGGCGCTGCAGAGCATGGCGGCCATGTCGAGCGCGCAGATCGTCTCGGCCACGGCCATTCACAGCAAGGCCATGGGCATGGGGCCTGCGCTGCCACGGCCTCCCTACCCACCCGCCCAGGGGGTCAGTGGCCTGCAGAAGCGCGCTTCTCACAACACACACGCGGGGGGGGGGGGGGGGGGGGGGGGTTGGGGCCGCGGTGGCTAGGAGATGTTAACTACCTCGCCTGGTATACAGGAGGTCGTGGGTTCGATCCCGACCCTGATGCCTGTGTATTTGGGGTTTGCGTTTCTCCCCCCTCCCACCACCTCTCCAATGCCATTCACACATCTCTCACCGTGTCCTCCTCCTCCCTGTATCCTCTCTCCTCGTGTTGCAGTTCTGGCCGGGGAGTCTTCCCGGGCAGCCAGGCTCGTCCGCTCAGGAGTGAGTCTCCCCCTCGTGGAGCCATCACCTACCCACCTATCCACCCACCTACCCAGCTACCCACTCACCTACCCAGACAACAACCCACCCAGCCACTTACCCACCCAGCCACCTACCCACCCACCCAGCCACTTACCCACCCAGCCACTTACCCACCCAGCCACCTACCCACCCACCCAGCCACCTACCCACCCAGCCACCTACCCACCCAGCCACCTACCCACCCAGCCACCTACCCA
Source organism: Petromyzon marinus (assembly GCF_048934315.1). NCBI lineage: Eukaryota > Metazoa > Chordata > Hyperoartia > Petromyzontiformes > Petromyzontidae > Petromyzon > Petromyzon marinus. The sequence goes on from NC_133673.1 coordinate 15,662,557, forward strand.
CCCAGCCACTTACCCACCCAGCCACCTGCCCCCTCCGTCATTAAACCGGATTCTCAAGTGGAGTGAAGTTGATGGGCTCAGCCCGGTCACCAGTGACTCACGTAGAGACTCAAACATTCACATAGAGACACATAGAGTTACATATAGACCCATCGAGTTGCATAGAAACATCGTCTCAAGTAGAGTCAAATACCCACGTAAAGTCACGTAGACTTGGCATAGAGACCTGGAAGACTCGCACGGACGTCCACCAGAAGAAAAGTAACCGGGTGAAGAGGAATCCTCTAACCCTAACTCCCCCCCCAACCCCCACTTCCAACCCCCTCCCTCCCCCTCCTCTACCCCCCCCCCATAGTGTGAAGCCGTTTGCACAACCCGCGTACCCCATGCAGACGAGCATCCCCACGCCCATCCCAGGTGACCGGTTCGACTCCCGACACGGGACAACACACACACGTGACAGTCTTGTCGGGTGGTGGAGGTTGAATGGCAAGTATTTTGGCATTGAAAAACTACCACGTGGCCTTACACAAACATGATGATGATGATAGCATCATGATATTCTCATCATGACAGTATATTTATTATATTGTTAATGTTGTTGCTCAAAGTTGCCTGTTTTTTTTGTATCGTCATGATCAATCGTAAATCATCATCACGATCATTAATCAGCGATCATCAACACCAATGTAAATCGTCAATCGCCATCGCGGAGAAAAATCCACGCGACCACCGGGAGAGACACACGGAAACTCCAAATATACAGCAGGCGTCAGCGTTGGGATCGAACCCACGGCCTCCTGTATACCAGGTGAGGTAGTTAACATCTCGCCACCGTGGGGAGATGTTAACTACCTCTATCCTGCCCCCTCCGTCCGTCCCCCCACCTCCCTCGCCATCCCCCCCCCCCAGGCGGCTACGACCCCAGCACGGGTGGCCTGGTGGCCACGGCGGTCGGCCCCGCGTGGCAGGGCCGCTCCATCGGCACCTCGAAGCTGCGACTCGTCGAGTTCTCGGCCTTCCTGGAGCAGCAACGGGACGCCGACACCGTGAGTTGGGGGCGTGGGGGGCGGGCGGCGGTGGGCGGTGTGAGGTTTTAATTGATTCGTTAATTGGTGAGATGGATGGTTGGATAGAGAAGGGAGGAGTGGGTGTTGATGATAAGTTTATTTTATAATCACCAGCCAGAGTTTACATTTCGAAGCATCGGTGGGGAATATCTGAACTGGTCCTTGACCTCCCTTAGGTCGAGTCAGCCTCAAATCAGTACACTGTCCGGTGTGTCTAAACATCAGCATTGGGGAGACAAAGGCAGCCGGGCACGGCGTTAGCCACACACCGATCTCTCATTGTCGGCCTTCGTAGCTGCCCACTCACAGCGCTCTCCACCAAGAGGCTACCGAGTGGAGAGGGATATGTGTCTGTCGTGCGTAAACGACATTGCAATGTTATGGTTTAGTTTGGTCAGGTTTGAGTTGTGTCAAGCAGGGCGAGAGGGTAAAACCACACTTGGCAGGATGGTCGGTAGGGGTGCGTGCGTGCGGTGCGTGAGCATGTGTGGGTACGTGCGTGTGGTGCATGACCGTGCGTGCGTCCGGAGTGTGGGGAGCGGTGGCGCAGCGGTTAGCACGTGCTGCGCTATGAGCCGACTTCGATTTCCGCTCACGGCCGCCAACACCGATTATCTGAACGGTCCAGGGCCTCTCCTAGGTCGACTCAGCCTCAAATGAGCATCTGGCGTAAACATCGCCAATCGTGGCACAAAGGCGGCGCGGCAGTGAAGCCGGCCACCCCAACCCCCGATGTGCACGGTCCCAGCCCTTCGTAGGTGCTGCTCGCTAACAGCACTTGCCCCAACAGTCCGTCAAAGTCTATACAGGGGGGATCTTTCTCTTCTGCGTGGGTACTTAATATAAAAAAATCAACTCCAACCCCACGTGTGTGTGTGTGTTTTTGTACGGGTAATCGGTGACGGAGGCCGGGATGGGAGCTATGCGAGCGATGTGGAGCACCTTGCTCCCGAGCTCCCGACATCTGGACGAGAACCCCGCCCCCCGCCTACCCCACCCCCCTCTCCTCCACCCGCGTCTTTAAAGGCAAAAAAATTGGCCTCTTTGTGCCTGAACCCGAGGGGGGGGGGGAATATAAATATATACGCCCGGGGTGTGCTGCTCTGATTGGCCCACACAAAGAGCCAACGGGAATTATCCACAGGGCGGGGGGTGGAAATCCCTCGATTGTAGCTCCCGCTGCACGTGTGTGCCTGTGTGCACCTAGCCTGGCACGCTGGGGAGCGGTAGTGCAGCGTGTAGTGTAGCGGCTAGTGCGCCGCGCTTCGAACCGGGCGGCCCGAGTTTGATTCCCGCTCACGGCCAACCAACACCAGTGACGGATTATATCTGAAACCGGTCCTGGGCCTCCCCTACGTCGACTCGGCCTCGATTGAGTACCTGGGAGACAAAGGCATCCGGGCATGGTGCTGGCCACCCACCCCCTCGTGTGCTGTTCCGGCCTTAATAGCTGCTACTCGCTTACAGCACTTGCCCCAAACAGCCTGTTAAGGCTGTACTCGAGGATCTGTGTCGCTGCACCTAGCCTGGCACAAAGCGCCGTGGTGACGTCACCGCTGTTGTGTGCGAATTCCTCCTCCTTCCTCCTCCACCCTCCACCACCTCTTCCTCCTCCTGCTGCTGCTGCTGTGACCCCCATCTCTCACGTGCGTTGTGTGAGCGATTGCTGTGGAGAGGTTTCTTGTTGAAGGTGGTGAGTGGTGTAGGGGTGGTGGTGAGGAGGAAACGGATGAGTGGGTGAGCTGAGTGGGGGTGGGTCAAGGGAAAGCGACGAGAGGGCGTGTGTGGTGTGGGGGTGATGAGGCACGTGAGAGAGTGGGGGTTGAGTGAGAGGGTGAGCTGATCGTCGTGAGAATTTGATCTTGAAAACTCACCGGGCCAAGCTGCAACAACAATGACTATGAACGCTCGTAGACGCTCCTATGCGTCTTCACTTTACCGGTCGGGTGGTGGAGAGTCTTACGACACAAACGTGGGCAGACCGTTACGCTGTGGTGTCCGATACAAAGAAATACAAATTGAATTCTACTAACTTGATCTGTGTATGCTGTATGATTTCTTGGGGTTAGATCGCGTAAATATAAACGTGTCGTTCAACCCGCACGTAATTACTGGCGAAACGTCGTGCTCAGATGGTAAATGTTGTAGTGGCGTGCTGTACTAGCAACGAATTGGCACGTTCTGCTTACGTGACAAACCTAACTAATTGGATGTGTCGGGCGGTGGCGGGTTTAACGACACATTTATATATTTAGGCAAGCTAACCCCAAAAAACGTAGCATTATGGATGATATTGGTCGCGAAAGCCTGTTACTACGTGTTAAATTGATTTGTGTGCTTGCTGTCAACCCTTGCCCCCCCCCCCCCGCCCAGTACAACAAGCACCTGTTTGTCCACATCGGGCAGTCGAGCCCCTCGCACGGGGATCCGCTGCTCGAGGCCGTGGACGTGCGCCAGATCTACGACAAGTTCCCGGAGAAGAAGGGGGGCCTCAAGGAGATGTACGACCGGGGTCCCCAGAGCGCCTTCTTCCTCGTCAAGTTCTGGGTGAGTTGGGGGGTGGGGGTCAGTGGGGGGTGGGAGGTCAAGTTCTGGGTGAGTGGAGGGGTCGAGTTCTCTGAGTGTGGGGTGGTCGGTGGGTGGTCAATTTCTGGGCGATCGTGGTGGTGTGATGATGATTGACAGTGTTGATCGTGGTGGTGTGATGATGATTGACACTGGCGATCGTGGTGATGTGACGGTGATTGTCGCTGGCGACCGTGGTAATGTGACGGTGATTGTCGGTGATTGACGCTGGCGACCGTGGTGATGTGACGGTGATTGTCGGTGATTGACGCTGGCGATCGTGGTGATGTGACGGTGATTGTTGGTGATTGATGGTGGCGATCGTGGTGATGTGACTGTGATTGTCGGTGATTGACGCTGGCGACCGTGGTGATGTGACGGTGATTGTCGGTGATTGACGCTGGCGATCGTGGTGGCGTGACGGTGATTGTCGGTGATTGACGCTGGCGACTGTGGTGATGTGACGGTGATTGTCGGTGACTGACGCTGGCGATCGTGGTGATGTGACGGTGATTGTTGGTGATTGATGGTGGCGATCGTGGTGATGTGACTGTGATTGTCGGTGATTGACGCTGGCGACCGTGGTGATGTGACGGTGATTGTCGGTGATTGACGCTGGCGATCGTGGTGGCGTGACGGTGATTGTCGGTGATTGACGCTGGCGACCGTGGTGGTGTGAGGGTGATTGTCGGTGATTGACGCTGGCGACTGTGGTGATGTGACGACGATGATGATGATGGATGGCGGCGATCATCGTGGTGGCGGCTGCGTGCAGGCCGACCTGAACACGAGCACGCAGGACGACACGGGCGCCTTCTACGGCGTGACGAGCCAGTACGAGAGCGCCGACAACATGACCATCACCTGCTCCACCAAAGTGTGCTCCTTCGGCAAGCAGGTGGTGGAGAAGGTGGAGGTGAGGACTGGTGGAGGACGGCCGCCTCCGGGTTGACCGCTCGAGGGGGCGAGAGTTGACGGAAGAAGTTAGCCTTTTGCGGAAGTTGACCGGAGGAGGCTATTCGGAACGTTTCCCCCGAGACGTTGATTCGCATTCGTCACGCTGCAAACGCGGACACCATCTACTCGAGCCTCCGTAACCCCCCCCACGCCCCCTCCCCCCCTAGGAAACCCTCCCCCCACTCGACCCTGAGCCCAGTGAACGCGGGGAGGTATCGCCCCCTCGTGGCTTAAAAGGAAGAGCCGCACAAAGTCTCGCGTGCGGACGAATCGAGTTTGACCATGATGACAGCGGCAGCCACGTGGCTCAGGAGCTCGACGCCAATGTCGAGGTGCTGCTGCTGCTGTTGCTGGCCACGACGAGAGGGGGCTGCAGCAGAGAGAGAGTTCGTGTCGTGTCGCTGCTCCTCCTCCTCCTGCGTTGAAGGAGCGCAGTCCATAGTGGGATTGCTGTGCCGTCCGTGGCTTGAGTTGCATGGCCACAGTCGCACTCCTGTGATTTTTCTTCTACGTGTGTCGTCTCTTCGTGTCTCTATATATGCCTATATGTCTCCGTGTATATGCTTGGACGTTGAGGAAGCGGGGTGGGTAAGGAGGATGTATGTATGTTGAACTTCTTTCGCACCCTACGTAGCCAACCTTGTTAATCAGAGGTGCGCGGGACCAGCCGCAGCCACCCCAGGGGGGGCGGATGGTGCTCCAGGCTCTCGCTGCAGTCACTGCATCTCCCCCAGCTGAGTTCCCCGCACGTATCTTCCACGTGTGCGTGTGTGTGTGTGTCCCCGCCACCCCCTCCCCCCACCCCCACGTGTCCCCGCACACAGACGGAGTACGCGCGCTTTGAGAACGGCCGCTTTGTGTTCCGTATCCACCGCTCCCCGATGTGCGAGTACATGATCAACTTCATCCACAAGCTCAAGCACCTGCCCGAGAAGTACATGATGAACAGCGTGCTGGAGAACTTCACCATCCTGCAGGTGCGCCTCCCTCCGGCCCTCACGCTCTGGTGCTGACACTACCACTACTGGCCCTGACACGCTTGCCCTGACACTACCACCAGCCCTGACACGCTGGCCCTGACACTACCACTAGCCCTGATACTACCACTAGCCCTGACACTACCACCAGCCCTGACACTACCACCAGCCCTGACACTACCACCAGCCCTGACACTACCACCAACCCTGACACTACCACCAGGCCTGACACTACCACCAACCCTGACACTACCACCAACCCTGACACTACCACCAACCCTGACACTACCACCAGTCCTGACACTACCACCAGTCCTGACACTACCACTACTAGCCCTGACACTACCACCAGCCCTGACACTACCACCAGTCCTGACACTACCACTACTAGCCCTGACACTACCACCAACCCAGACACTACCACTACTAGCCCTGACACTACCACTACTAACCCTGACACTACCACCAGCCCTGACACTACCACCAGCCCTGACACTACCACCAGCCCTGACACTACCACTACTAGGCCTGACACTACCACCAGCCCTGACACTACCACCAGCCCTGACACTACCACCAGCCCTGACACTACCACCAGCCCTGACACTACCACCAGCCCTGACACTACCACCAACCCTGACACTACCACCAGCCCTGACACTACCACCAGCCCTGACACTACCACCAGCCCTGACACTACCACCAGCCCTGACACTACCACTACTAGGCTGACACTACCACCAGCCCTGACACTACCACCAGCCCTGACACTACCACCAGCCCTGACACTACCACTACTAGGCCTGACACTACCACCAACCCTGACACTACCACCAGTCCTGACACTACCACCAGCCCTGACACTACCACCAGGCCTGACACTACCACCAACCCTGACACTACCACCAGCCCTGACACTACCACTACTAGGCCTGACACTACCACCAGGCCTGACACTACCACCAGCCCTGACACTACCACCAACCCTGACACTACCACCAACCCTGACACTACCACCAGCCCTGACACTACCACCAGCCCTGACACTACCACCAACCCTGACACTACCACCAGTCCTGACACTACCACTACTAGCCCTGACACTACCACCAGCCCTGACACTACCACCAGCCCTGACACTACCACCAACCCTGACACTACCACCAGGCCTGACACTACCACCAACCCTGACACTACCACCAACCCTGACACTACCACCAACCCTGACACTACCACCAGTCCTGACACTACCACCAGTCCTGACACTACCACTACTAGCCCTGACACTACCACCAGCCCTGACACTACCACCAGTCCTGACACTACCACTACTAGCCCTGACACTACCACCAACCCAGACACTACCACTACTAGCCCTGACACTACCACTACTAACCCTGACACTACCACCAGCCCTGACACTACCACCAGCCCTGACACTACCACCAGCCCTGACACTACCACTACTAGGCCTGACACTACCACCAGCCCTGACACTACCACCAGCCCTGACACTACCACCAGCCCTGACACTACCACCAGCCCTGACACTACCACCAGCCCTGACACTACCACCAACCCTGACACTACCACCAGTCCTGACACTACCACCAGCCCTGACACTACCACCAGCCCTGACACTACCACCAGCCCTGACACTACCACTACTAGGCTGACACTACCACCAGCCCTGACACTACCACCAGCCCTGACACTACCACCAGCCCTGACACTACCACTACTAGGCCTGACACTACCACCAACCCTGACACTACCACCAGTCCTGACACTACCACCAGCCCTGACACTACCACCAGGCCTGACACTACCACCAACCCTGACACTACCACCAGCCCTGACACTACCACTACTAGGCCTGACACTACCACCAGGCCTGACACTACCACCAGCCCTGACACTACCACCAACCCTGACACTACCACCAACCCTGACACTACCACCAGCCCTGACACTACCACCAGCCCTGACACTACCACCAACCCTGACACTACCACCAGTCCTGACACTACCACTACTAGCCCTGACACTACCACCAGCCCTGACACTACCATCAGTCCTGACACTACCACTACTAGCCCTGACACTACCACCAACCCAGACACTACCACTACTAGCCCTGACACTACCACTACTAACCCTGACACTACCACCAGCCCTGACACTACCACCAGCCCTGAAACTACCACCAGCCCTGACACTACCACTACTAGGCCTGACACTACCACCAGCCCTGACACTACCACCAGCCCTGACACTACCACCAGCCCTGACACTATCACCAGCCCTGACACTACCACCAGCCCTGACACTACCACCAACCCTGACACTACCACCAGTCCTGACACTACCACCAGCCCTGACACTACCACCAGCCCTGACACTACCACCAGCCCTGACACTACCACTACTAGGCTGACACTACCACCAGCCCTGACACTACCACCAGCCCTGACACTACCACCAGCCCTGACACTACCACTACTAGGCCTGACACTACCACCAGCCCTGACACTACCACCAGCCCTGACACTACCACCAGCCCTGACACTACCACCAGCCCTGACACTACCACCAGCCCTGACACTACCACCAACCCTGACACTACCACCAGTCCTGACACTACCACCAGCCCTGACACTACCACCAGCCCTGACACTACCACCAGCCCTGACACTACCACTACTAGGCTGACACTACCACCAGCCCTGACACTACCACCAGCCCTGACACTACCACCAGCCCTGACACTACCACTACTAGGCCTGACACTACCACCAACCCTGACACTACCACCAGTCCTGACACTACCACCAGCCCTGACACTACCACCAGGCCTGACACTACCACCAACCCTGACACTACCACCAGCCCTGACACTACCACTACTAGGCCTGACACTACCACCAGGCCTGACACTACCACCAGCCCTGACACTACCACCAACCCTGACACTACCACCAACCCTGACACTACCACCAGCCCTGACACTACCACCAGCCCTGACACTACCACCAACCCTGACACTACCACCAGTCCTGACACTACCACTACTAGCCCTGACACTACCACCAGCCCTGACACTACCACCAGCCCTGACACTACCACCAACCCTGACACTACCACCAGGCCTGACACTACCACCAACCCTGACACTACCACCAACCCTGACACTACCACCAACCCTGACACTACCACCAGTCCTGACACTACCACCAGTCCTGACACTACCACTACTAGCCCTGACACTACCACCAGCCCTGACACTACCACCAGTCCTGACACTACCACTACTAGCCCTGACACTACCACCAACCCAGACACTACCACTACTAGCCCTGACACTACCACTACTAACCCTGACACTACCACCAGCCCTGACACTACCACCAGCCCTGACACTACCACCAGCCCTGACACTACCACTACTAGGCCTGACACTACCACCAGCCCTGACACTACCACCAGCCCTGACACTACCACCAGCCCTGACACTACCACCAGCCCTGACACTACCACCAGCCCTGACACTACCACCAACCCTGACACTACCACCAGTCCTGACACTACCACCAGCCCTGACACTACCACCAGCCCTGACACTACCACCAGCCCTGACACTACCACTACTAGGCTGACACTACCACCAGCCCTGACACTACCACCAGCCCTGACACTACCACCAGCCCTGACACTACCACTACTAGGCCTGACACTACCACCAACCCTGACACTACCACCAGTCCTGACACTACCACCAGCCCTGACACTACCACCAGGCCTGACACTACCACCAACCCTGACACTACCACCAGCCCTGACACTACCACTACTAGGCCTGACACTACCACCAGGCCTGACACTACCACCAGCCCTGACACTACCACCAACCCTGACACTACCACCAACCCTGACACTACCACCAGCCCTGACACTACCACCAGCCCTGACACTACCACCAACCCTGACACTACCACCAGTCCTGACACTACCACTACTAGCCCTGACACTACCACCAGCCCTGACACTACCATCAGTCCTGACACTACCACTACTAGCCCTGACACTACCACCAACCCAGACACTACCACTACTAGCCCTGACACTACCACTACTAACCCTGACACTACCACCAGCCCTGACACTACCACCAGCCCTGAAACTACCACCAGCCCTGACACTACCACTACTAGGCCTGACACTACCACCAGCCCTGACACTACCACCAGCCCTGACACTACCACCAGCCCTGACACTATCACCAGCCCTGACACTACCACCAGCCCTGACACTACCACCAACCCTGACACTACCACCAGTCCTGACACTACCACCAGCCCTGACACTACCACCAGCCCTGACACTACCACCAGCCCTGACACTACCACTACTAGGCTGACACTACCACCAGCCCTGACACTACCACCAGCCCTGACACTACCACCAGCCCTGACACTACCACTACTAGGCCTGACACTACCACCAGCCCTGACACTACCACCAGCCCTGACACTACCACCAACCCTGACACTACCACCAGTCCTGACACTACCACTACTAGCCCTGACACTACCACCAGCCCTGACACTACCACCAGTCCTGACACTACCACTACTAGCCCTGACACTACCACCAACCCAGACACTACCACTACTAGCCCTGACACTACCACTACTAACCCTGACACTACCACCAGCCCTGACACTACCACCAACCCTGACACTACCACCAGGCCTGACACTACCACCAACCCTGACACTACCACCAACCCTGACACTACCACCAACCCTGACACTACCACCAGTCCTGACACTACCACCAGTCCTGACACTACCACTACTAGCCCTGACACTACCACCAGCCCTGACACTACCACTACTAGCCCTGACACTACCACCAACCCAGACACTACCACTACTAGCCCTGACACTACCACTACTAACCCTGACACTACCACCAGCCCTGACACTACCACCAGCCCTGACACTACCACCAGCCCTGACACTACCACTACAAGGCCTGACACTACCACCAGCCCTGACACTACCACCAGCCCTGACACTACCACCAGCCCTGACACTACCACCAGCCCTGACACTACCACCAGCCCTGACACTACCACTAACCCTGACACTACCACCAGTCCTGACACTACCACCAGCCCTGACACTACCACCAGCCCTGACACTACCACCAGCCCTGACACTACCACTACTAGGCTGACACTACCACCAGCCCTGACACTACCACCAACCCTGACACTACCACCAGCCCTGACACTACCACTACTAGGCCTGACACTACCACCAACCCTGACACTACCACCAGTCCTGACACTACCACCAGCCCTTACACTACCACCAGGCCTGACACTACCACCAACCCTGACACTACCACCAGCCCTGACACTACCACTACTAGGCTGACACTACCACCAGCCCTGACACTACCACCAGCCCTGACACTACCACCAGCCCTGACACTACCACTACTAGGCCTGACACTACCACCAACCCTGACACTACCACCAGTCCTGACACTACCACCAGCCCTGACACTACCACCAGGCCTGACACTACCACCAGTCCTGACACTACCACTACTAGGCCTGACACTACCACCAACCCTGACACTACCACCAGTCCTGACACTACCACCAGCCCTGACACTACCACCAGGCCTGACACTACCACCAACCCTGACACTACCACCAGCCCTGACACTACCACTACTAGGCTGACACTACCACCAGCCCTGACACTACCACCAGCCCTGACACTACCACCAGCCCTGACACTACCACTACTAGGCCTGACACTACCACCAACCCTGACACTACCACCAGTCCTGACACTACCACCAGCCCTGACACTACCACCAGGCCTGACACTACCACCAGGCCTGACATTACCACCAGCCCTGACACTACCACCAACCCTGACACTACCACCAACCCTGACACTACCACCAGCCCTGACACTACCACCAGCCCTGACACTACCACCAACCCTGACACTACCACCAGTCATGACACTACCACTACTAGCCCTGACACTACCACCAGCCCTGACACTACCACCAGTCCTGACACTACCACTACTAGCCCTGACACTACCACCAACCCAGACACTACCACTACTAGCCCTGACACTACCACTACTAACCCTGACACTACCACCAGCCCTGACACTACCACCAGCCCTGAAACTTCCACCAGCCCTGACACTACCACTACTAGGCCTGACACTACCACCAGCCCTGACACTACCACCAGCCCTGACACTACCACCAGCCCTGACACTATCACCAGCCCTGACACTACCACCAGCCCTGACACTACCACCAACCCTGACACTACCACCAGTCCTGACACTACCACCAGCCCTGACACTACCACCAGCCCTGACACTACCACCAGCCCTGACACTACCACTACTAGGCTGACACTACCACCAGCCCTGACACTACCACCAGCCCTGACACTACCACCAGCCCTGACACTACCACTACTAGGCCTGACACTACCACCAGCCCTGACACTACCACCAGGCCTGACACTACCACCAACCCTGACACTACCACCAGCCCTGACACTACCACTACTAGGCCTGACACTACCACCAGGCCTGACACTACCACCAGCCCTGACACTACCACTACTAGCCCTGACACTACCACCAGGCCTGACACTACCACCAACCCTGACACTACCACCAGCCCTGACACTACCACTACTAGCCCTGACACTACCACCAGGCCTGACACTACCACCAACCCTGACACTACCACTACTAGCCCTGACACTACCACCACACTTGACACTACCACCAACCCTGACACTACCACTACTAGCCCTGACACTACCACCAGCCCTGACACTACCACCACACTTGACACTACCACCACACTTGACACTCGCTATAGCTGCAGCAGTCGCCCTAACCCTATCAATTGTACATCCCTGCAAGTGTTACCTGCTAAAACGAAAGGTAATGCCACGCCAACCTCGGTGGCAGAGTTCTTTGGTGAGCTGGCTGGGACCACCGACTCACTACCACAGTCGAGAGACCCAGTTCAACCACAGTAGCGGGGCAGGCCGAAGGCGCAGATGTCGAACCGACGATCTCAGCGTCTCTCGACGATGACCGCGATTGGGATGACGACGATGTGTATCGTGGTGCAGGTGGTAACAAACAGAGACACCCAGGAGACGCTGCTGTGCGTCGCCTACGTCTTCGAGGTCTCCACCAGCGAACACGGAGCACAGCATCACATCTACCGCCTCGTCAAGGACTGATGGGCCACCGCCATCATCGCTCGCCCCCCCCCCCCGTACTCCACCCCCCACACCTCAACCTGCATGGACTCTCCCTGCTCCAGCACGTGGTCAGAGCGCTCGGGAGAGTCCACCTCGCAGCGAAGACGAGGGGGGGGGGATTTTCCCTGGAGTCAAGCGGTCAAGTATCTGACGGGGAAGGGGGTCTTAGGGATACTGCGGTGGCTGTAGGGGGTCGAACTTTTTAGCCAGAATTTAAAGATTGCATTTTTATCATTGTTTTTATTGTTTATTTTATTCTTATTTTTGTAAAACGCAAATACCAATAAGGTGTCAAATTTACTTGGACAAGCAAAGTTGCGAGTAGATTTAAACACGTACACGTGTACAAGATTTAAACACGTACGTGTGTGTAAGATTTAAACACGTACACGTGTGTAAGATTTAAACACGTACGCGTGTACAAGATTTAAACACGTACACGTGTGTAAGATTTAACACGTACACGTGTGTAAGATTTAAACACGTACACGTGTGTAAGATTTAACACGTACACGTGTGCAAGATTTAACACGTACACGTGTGTAAGATTTAACACGTACACGTGTGTAAGATTTAAACACGTACACGTGTGTAAGATTTAAACACGTACACGTGTGTAAGATTTAAACACGTACGCGTGTGTAAGATTTAAACACGTACACGTGCAAGATTTAAACACGTACACGCGTGTAAGATTTAACACGTACACGTGTGTAAGATTTAACACGTATGCGTGTACAAGATTTAACACGTACACGTGCAAGATTTAAACACGTACACGTGTGTAAGATTTAAACACGTACGCGTGTGTAAGATTTAACACGTACGTGTGTGTAAGATTTAACACGTACGTGTGTGTAAGATTTAAACACGTACGTGTGTAAGATTTAACACGTACACGTGTGTAAGATTTAACACGTACACGTGTGTAAGATTTAAACACGTACACGTGTGTAAGATTTAACACGTACACGTGTGTAAGATTTAACACGTACGTGTGTGTAAGATTTAAACACGTACACGTGTGTAAGATTTAACACGTACACGTGTGTACGATTTAAACACGTACGTGTGTGTAAGATTTAACACGTACGTGTGTGTAAGATTTAACACGTACGTGTGTGTAAGATTTAAACACGTACACGTGTGTAAGATTTAACACGTACACGTGTGTAAGATTTAAACACGTACACGTGTGTAAGATTTAAACACGTACACGTGTGTAAGATTTAACACGTACGTGTGTGTAAGATTTAAACACGTACACGTGTACAAGATTTAAACACGTACACGTGTGTAAGATTTAAACACGTACACGTGTGTAAGATTTAACACGTACGTGTGTGTAAGATTTAAACACGTACACGTGTACAAGATTTAAACACGTACACGTGTGTAAGATTTAACACGTACACGTGTACAAGATTTAAACACGTACACGTGTGTAAGATTTAAACACGTACACGTGTAAGATTTAACACGTACACGTGTACAAGAGACAACGATCTCCTCCCCACGTATAGCCTTTACCAGGCTACTTGGGCAAGTGTTGTTTGCAAGCGCCTATTAAGGCCCAGTACAGCAGACGAGGGGTGGGTGATCAGCACCCACGGCCCGGCCGCCTTTGTCTCTCGAGTGGTGATGTTTACACATCGCACCAGGTACTTATTTGAGGCTGAGTCGACCTACGGGAGGCCCAGGACCGCTTCAGATAACAAGCCGCGAATCGAACTCGGGGCGCTGAGTTAGTAGCGCGGTGCGCTAACCACTACACCACCGCTCCCCACAAGACAAGCACGCACATACGCGCGCATTCACACACACACACACGCGTATGTTAAACTTCCTTTGCACCGTACGTAGCCAACCGTGCTAATTGTAGTCAACCAGTCAGTGGTACCCCTTTATACTTGTGTGGATGTCATGGCATGTGACTGTATCCTGAATGGAACACAGCCTTGAGAGGTGTGAGTGAGCCAGTAAGCTTGTTTCGGGAATACGTGTTACACGTGCGCATGTATGTGTGTGCTTGCACAGGTATGCATGCATTCGTGTGCGTACACGCGTGTGTTGGCGTCTTTGTACATGGTACCTATCTGTGCGCGCACGCATGCGCGCACACGTATCTGTGTGTGACCGTGTGTGCGGCGGGCAAGGCTGCATTGGCGGAATGGTCATCTAGTCCGCATGCTCATCGGAGGTGCGGAGTAAGGAAAACAAACTCATCCCCATGGCACCTGGGACTGCCCCGTGACCTGCTGTCGGCGAGCATCCGGCACTTGGCGTGGCCTCGGAGTGCACCTGGCCTGGCACAAGCGCCGTGGTGACGTCGCCGCCACTTAGTGGCGAATTGTGACTGTTGTTTTT
This sequence comes from Petromyzon marinus, assembly GCF_048934315.1. Lineage (NCBI taxonomy): Eukaryota > Metazoa > Chordata > Hyperoartia > Petromyzontiformes > Petromyzontidae > Petromyzon > Petromyzon marinus. The sequence goes on from NC_133673.1 coordinate 15,677,829, forward strand.
TTGACTTAGCGGGAAGCGGTGGTGAAGTGGTTGGCGCAGCACTGCGCTACGAACCTGGCCACCCAAGTTCGACTCCCGCTCACGACCGACGTCGGCTGTTATGTGCGTGCACGTTTGCGTGTGTGTGCGTGTGTGTGCGCGTATATATGCGTGTGCTCGAATCCAGCCCTACCTTGCCCTATCGAACACTTCTTGCCAAATCGTACTTTCCTCCCCCCCCCCCTCCCGAGTCTCGACACTTTTTATCGTGAGAGTCCTCCCGCGACGGGATCTTTGGCTCAACGTTCCGTTGTTAAACGAGAAGTTTTAATTCCGCGCAGTGGGGGGGGGGGGGGGGGAGATTCAGACATGGATCGGATTGTTCTCACGCGTCACCGAGATCACGCGAGTCGGGTTGAATGCGACTCAACCCGGTACAACTAAGTTGACGCGACTCCGTTGAGGAGGTCCTTGTGGCGGTGCCTTCGTGCGCAGTGCCCCGGGGGAACTCGGTGCCGCATGGTGCCCTCAGGGCCAGTCCAATCCTCTTGAGACCCCCCCCCCCCCCCCCCAGCACAAGTGAACTTTCCCGCCCATCCCCCCCCGCCCCGCCAAACCCTTTCCTAATGGATTCGCCCATGACCAAATATGGCGAGCAGAGGTCGTGGCCCGGCGCTCAGCCAATCCACACACGAGCCTTAACGCCATGTGAGCCAATCAACTCCGAGCACGACCACTGGCCCTAACCGCGTTTTACTTGTTGATGTTTAACACAGTGCCAGAGGTCGCCTCTATTCAACACAGTGCCAGAGGTCACCTCTATTCAACACAGTGCCAGAGCTCACCTCTATTCAACACAGTGCCAGAGGTCACCTCTATTCAACACAGTGCCAGAGGTCACCTCTATTCAACACAATGCCAGAGGTCGCCTCTATTCAACACAGTGCCAGAGGTCGCCTCTATTCAACACAGTGCCAGAGGTCACCTCTATTCCACACAGTGCCAGAGGTCACCTCTATTGAACACAGTGCCAGAGGTCGCCTCTATTCAACACAGTGCCAGAGGTTGCCTCTATTCAACACAGTGCCAGAGGTCGCCTCTATTCAACACAGTGCCAGAGGTCGCCTCTATTCTACACAGTGCCAGAGGTCGCCTCTATTCAACACAGTGCCCGAAAATGCCTCTAACGCAGTGCCCAGTGTGTGTGTTTGTTCTCGTTACAATGTTACTATAAGGTACATGTACTGCCGGAGAAAAGTAATGTGTGTGTGTTTTCGTGAACGCAGCGGTGCCCGATTGCCCCCTCTATTTCACACGGTGATCTGTGTCGCCTATTCCTTAACCTGGATCTCCCGACTCGTGGAGACTCAACTCACTGCAATGACCACATGGTGGTCGTTCCCGCATCGCCCGCGCGCACACGCACTCACCCACACACGCGCACCCCCACATACACACACGCGCACCCCCACACACACACACGCGCACACCACACGCCACACCACACGTGCACACACACTACACGCACACACCACACGCGCACACACACCACATGCGCACACACACCACACGCACACCACACGCGCACACACACCACACGCGCACACCACACGCGCACACACACCACACACACACACCACACGCGCACACACACCACACGCACACACCACACGCGCACACACACCACACGCGCACACCACACGCGCACACACACCACACACACACCACACGCGCACACCACACGCGCACACACACCACACACACACACCACACACACACCACACGCACACACACACCACACACACCACACATGCACCACACGCGCACACCACACGTGCACACACACACGCGCGCACGTGTCCGTCCCACCCAACACGCAGCCGCATCCTGCCAAACCGCCTCTACAACACTCACTCCTGCCGTGCCGTGTGCCGGACTCCAGAAATCAGGAGTTTTACCTCCCACCGAGTTAGAGCCCAATGGGCTAAAAAGGGTTTTTAGGTTTTTTTTCTTCTCCATCCAAGTGCGACTAAGCCGGCAGCACAACATCGAAGCACGCCACGGTGGCCTGTGCATCGCTTCTCTCGCCTTTGCCACGACATTGCCAGCGTATCCTCTGCCGGGGACAGACACCCGCGCTCAAATGCCAACATCCGTTGAGCGTTCGATCTGTTGCTGATCTTCCCTCGCGCACCGTCCGTGGCCAGCCGTGCTCCGAGGTGATGCTGAGTTAAGAGTCCGGAGGGGTCTTTTATCTGCACCGCGTGACACCGCAATTACCCCCACCCCCACCGGTCTACCGATCTCTCACTGCAACTCTGATTCGACTCTTTAACCACGGAGAATGAAATCGCCTCTCTTTACCACGACGGCGGCGGCACTGCGTATTCAACGCGGAGTGTGCGCGTGTGTGTGTGTTGGCATCACTCTCGAATACAGCACGTCTCTTTAACACCACGTGGTTAGTGATGCTGATGCGTTGGCAGTGGGTACGCAAGGACAGTTAACAACAACAACAACAACAACAAACTCAATAGGTGAGAAATAAACACAATAGGTGACGTTTTGGGCAATAACCCTTCGCAGGTCACAAACTTGTTTTTTTTGACGAATACGTCGAGTGTGTCCTCTCTCTGTCACGGTGTGTGTCCCTGTCACGGCGTGTGTCCTGTCCCTGTCACGGCGTGTGTCCTGTCACGGTGTGTGTCCTGTCTCTGTCACGGTGTGTGTCCTCTCTCTGTCACGGTGTGTGTCCCTGTCACGGTGTGTGTCCTCTCTCTGTCACGGTGTGTGTCCTCTCTCTGTCACGGTGTGTGTCCCTGTCACGGTGTGTGTCCTCTCTCTGTCACGGTGTGTGTCCTGTCCCTGTCATGGTGTGTGTCCCTGTCACGGTGTGTGTCCTGTCCCTGTCATGGTGTGTGTCCTGTCCCTGTCATGGTGTGTGTCCTCTCCCTGTCACGGTGTGTGTCCCTGTCATGGTGTGTGTCTCTGTCAGGGTGTGTGTCTCTGTCACGGTGTGTGTCCTGTCCCTGTTAGGGCGTGTGTCCTGTCACGGTGTGTGTCCTGTCACGGTGTGTGTCCCTGTCACGGCGTGTGTCCTCTCCCTGTCACGTTGTGTGTCCTCTCCCTGTCACGGCGTGTGTCCCTGTCACGGTGTGTGTCCCTGTCACGGTGTGTGTCCCTGTCACGGTGTGTGTCCTCTCTCTGTCACGGCGTGTGTCCCTGTCACGGTGTGTGTCCTCTCTCTGTCACGGTGTGTGTCCTCTCTCTGTCACGGTGTGTGTCCTGTCACGGTGTGTGTCCTGTCCCTGTCACGGCGTGTGTCCTCTCTCTGTCACGGTGTGTGTCCTGTCCCTGTCACGGTGTGTGTCCTGTCCCTGTCACGGCGTGTGTCCTCTCCCTGTCACGGTGTGTGTCCTCTCCCTGTCACGGGGTGTGTCTCTGTCACGGCGTGTGTCCTGTCCCTGTCACGGCGTGTGTCCTCTCCCTGTCATGGTGTGTGTCCCTGTCACGGCGTGTGTCCTCTCCCTGTCACGGTGTGTGTCCTCTCTCTGTCACGGTGTGTGTCCTCTCCCTGTCACGGCGTGTGTCCTCTCCCTGTCACGGTGTGTGTCCTCTCTCTGTCACGGTGTGTGTCCTCTCTCTGTCACGGCGTGTGTCCTCTCTCTGTCACGGCGTGTGTCCTCTGTCACGGCGTGTGTCCTCTCCCTGTCACGGCGTGTGTCCCTGTCACGGTGTGTGTCCTGTCACGGTGTGTGTCCCTGTCACGGTGTGTGTCCTCTCTCTGTCACGGTGTGTCTCCCTGTCACGGTGTGTGTCCTCTCTCTGTCACGGTGTGTCTCCCTGTCACGGTGTGTGTCCTCTCCCTGTCACGGTGTGTGTCCTCTCTCTGTCATGGCGTGTGTCTCTGTCACGGCGTGTGTCCTCTCTCTGTCACGGCGTGTGTCCTGTCCCTGTCTCGGCGTGTGTCTCTGTCATGGCGTGTGTCCTGTCACGGCGTGTGTCTCTGTCACGGTGTGTGTCTCTGTCACGGTGTGTGTCCCTGTCACGGTGTGTGTCCTCTCTCTGTCACGGTGTGTCCCTGTCACGGTGTGTGTCCCTGTCATGGCGTGTGTCCTGTCATGGCGTGTGTCCTGTCATGGCGTGTGTCCTGTCACGTGTGTGTGTCCTGTCATGGCGTGTGTCCTGTCATGGCGTGTGTCCTGTCATGGCGTGTGTCCTGTCACGTGTGTGTGTCCTGTCATGGCGTGTGTCCTGTCATGGCGTGTGTCCTGTCACGTGTGTTTCTCGTCACCGTTGACACGGAGCACGCGCCCTCCCTCCACGGTGGCTATGAGATGTTGACTACCTCGCCTGGTACGCAGGAGGTCATGAGTTCTATCCCGACCCAGACGACGCCTGCTGCTGTATATTTGGAGTTTGCGCGTCTGTCTCCCCCAGTGGTCGCGTGGATTTTTCTCCGGGTCCTCCGGTTTTCCCTTCCACGTTTAGAATCAACATCACGCGTTTATTTGGCTACTTGGATAAATGTGCACACGATGATGATAAGCCACTTCATTGAGCTATCATTTGTGATCACCAGGTCGCTTCTGAAAAATAATCATATAGTTCATCTTCTTTGGTTCTTTCGGTAAAGTCACGTAGAATGAGAATAAAATAATAAAATAAAACAAATAAAATTCTCACGACGTTTCGGCCACAACACAAGTGGTCTTCTTCAGGTGAATCGAAATCATATAGTTCATTGGGCTTTATCTGGAAATAATGTTTAGGATTGTATCGCCCACTCCACACACGAAAACGACACAAAGACGACACGAAGACAAAGATGCTCCGTATCGCCTTAACAGACTGGAGGGACTCCACACTCACAGTGCCCGTTTCTCGCACGCACGCGCCGCGAATCTTGCCAAAGGTGCGCTCTCGTGCCCGTCGAGTAGACAGATGATGATGGTTACGATGATGATGATGATGGTGACGATGATGATGATTATGATGATGTTGACGATGATGGTAACAATTATCGTAACGATGATGATGATAACGGTACACATGGGCGCTTGGAAGAATGTTCGCGAAGAATATATATACACACAGGTATATTTGGTGTGTTTGCAGATGTGCCTTTGCTCGTCAGGCTATTTGACGATGATCAAGTCACTCCTAAATGGGGGGCGGCGGGGGGGGTTTGGGGGGCACTTAGTTAATTGATTAATTAACCCCGCGGTATCGTCACGACGGTGATGATGTTTTATTTTAATTATTTTATTATACAGAGAGAGATGGAGAGGTAATAGAATATTAATGGTTTTTCTAAAAAGCGTTTGATTTCCTTCAAACAGACGAACTCGCGTGTGTTGTTATACATTACATGTACGTGGTGTTAATATCATGTCACTTGTTATTATTCTACCATTATTACGATTGCTATTTTAATAATTGTTATTATTATTCTAAGGTGGTGAATTTTTTTAAAAACAAATATATAAATCGGTTACGCGGTAGAAGCGCCTGCAAGAGGAATTCAGTATCGGATTGCAAACGTATCTCTCTCTCTCATTTTTTTGTAATAAAATATGGAAAAACGAAACTTAAAACATATATAAATTTTAAAAACATAAATAACCCTACAGTATATATACATATCTGCATCTTGGTTGGCAAACGTGTAGTTTTTATCTTCAAGGAAATCTCGTAACTCCACCCCCCCCCCCCCCCCCCCAACAATATCTATATTAAAATAAACAGTTCTTATCATTCATAATTGGGTTCATTTTGGGGGGTCACGTATCGGAAGTGTACAATGTTCATTTCAAACACGAGGCCTCCACCACCCGACGCCAACCAATCGAGTCAAGCTGTCCCCCGCTCGATATTGAGGACAAATTTATACGAAAAACAATACACACATAAAAAACAAATAACTCTATTATTATTATTGTTATACGAACCAAGTTTCGCTGGAGATGCTCACATCGCTGCATCGTCTGGCGTTGACGAAAGCCTCGGCTGCCCGCGCGTCGGGTGGCGGAGGGCTCTCAGCCACGTCACGGGCGCTCTACCTCCAACCCCGAAGTAAAGTGGGTTGCGAATCGCGGTGGTGATTGCCGTACGTCCAGAAGCAACTTCTCTGCAGTCGCATACTCGCAGTGGTGATGCCGTGCGTGAAGAGACCAAGGCTAAAGCCAACAGGTTCCCAAGCAGCTGAAGGTCTCCCTTCCTCCCTTCCCCCCTTCCCCTTGAGTCACGAATCAAATATCAGCTCTAATTGAACAAAGTCTTAAGAAAGGGAACGACTAATTAACATGCGAGCGAATTAATCTCATTCGTACCAATCTTGTCTGTATCGCTCCGAAAAAAATGTAAACTGATTGTGTTCGCGTGAGCAGTGGCGACACGAGTAAAATTAGTGATTTAAAAAAGAGTGAACACGTTCCGTAATAATGACGTCACTGTGGAACATTGCACGCTATATAATAGGCGACAGTTTGGGCACTGGTCCTTCATCATTGTATGTGCTGTTTAGAAGGGTCATTGCCCGAAACGTCGCCTCTATTATATATTTTAAGGCCACGGTGTTATTGACGGATGTATTTACTTGTTTTGCATCTCTCTCCTCGACCCACTGTCCGTGTCTCCTGCCTTACAACCCTCGTCTCCGCGTCTTATCTAACGTCTCGATCGGTCATCTCAACCACGAGCCACGATCGATCCATCCACTGCTAGATCAAGGCAATGCCCAAAATTTATGTACGTTGCACTTATTTCACGCCGTACGTAGCCAACCGTGCTAATCGGAGGTGCGGGGAAAGGACAACAAAAATCAGTTCTAAACAAATGAGTTTTCAATCTCGATTTAAAAGCGCATAGCCACAATACCGTTCTAATATCTGAAAGATTTTAAAATCCATCACCACAAACTATCATAATCGTGCCATGTAAAATAATAATCCCATAAATCGCCTACACACTCAGAGTTCATAAGTCTAAAGGGGGTCCCCCCCCCGCCTCCCTTAGCCCCTCCCGCCTCCCTTAGCCCCTCCCGCTACGGAATCAGCACCACCACTGTGACGTACCGTCCCACGTGACGCTGTAGCTTCGGTCACGTGCCATGACTGCATCCCCCTCCCCCCATGTATTTGTATTTCAATGCCAGCCTCGCGTCGCCCGGCGTGCGACTGTCGCCGTCGATGTTGTCATGGATTTTTCACAAGGATCGACACTGCGATCGGGGTGCACCCATCGACAGATCGCGTTCCGAAAGAAACCGGCGGATTTTAGGTGACTTTTTTTTCGTTACGCAAATCGCATGCAAATGATATGCAAGACGAGTCGGCCCACGTGACGTTACGGCGAACGAATGGAACGAAAACAAAATCCGAGAAACGGTACAAACGCGACGGAGAACAAGCGAGGCGGGGGATAGTCGATTATTTAAACGCGGGGATTAATCGAATCGCTGGAAGGAGTTGAGGATGGAGGGGGGGGGGGGCTGGATAGGCGACCCGTTGTTTTCAACGTCCTCGCAGCGACTCTCGTCGCCAGCTCTCTCGGTCACGCGAAAGTCTCTACCCGTGTGCGGATGTCTCTTTGGCGACCCTTCCAAGAGACGTGGCGCGGGGGGTAGGGGGGGGGGGACGGCACGCGGGTCCCCGCTTTGCCCCGAGGCTTACTTGGGACGCCGCTCAGCCGCTTCGTGCGACGCCGGGCGCGACGTGGCGGCCCGAATCCCAAACGCCGCTCTCAAAGGCCGCGCGCAATTTGCTTTGAATCGCACAAGGGCGTCACGACGCCGACGGCTTTGCCCCAGACGTGTGAGCCGCTCGCTCAGACTATTGCGCCTGGCGCTGCAGGGTTGCAGTCGAGTGCTTGATCCCCGGCGAGCGCGTGCGCAGCCGCCGCTCGTCGCTCGCTCGCGCGATTGTCCTCACCGGCACGGTGGTAACGTGGTTTTCGCACTCGATGTTGCACGCGGCGGCGGCGGCGGCGACGGCGGCGACGACGATGACGATGATGATGACACGCGTAACAAACAAAGTTACGTCGTTTTACAAATCGCCACAAAGATGATCGCCACTTTTGACGGTCGAGTCGAGTCGAGTCCGTCTCTTGACTGCGACCCAAACCGGTTGCCTCGCGCAACCGCTCGCAACCGGTCGCGGAGACGCGTCCACACAAGTAAAGCGAGTCGGGTGTGCGCGCGCGTGCGCGCGTGCGTGCGACCAACAGTGGCACGCAACTTATCGCTCAGGACGTGGACCCGGGTTTAGAGAGAGAGAGAGAGTGAGGTGTGTGTGTGTGTTATTTGGTTCTGCAGGGTTGCAGTGGAGTGGTTGGTCCCTAGTGCCTTTTGAAGGGGGCCCGGGTAAAGTCGCCCAATGCTTAATTTCAGCAGCAGCAGCAGCAGCAGCAGCAGAGAATGAGTCTATCCATCCATGCCTGCATCCATTTTATTGCTACAAACCTGCCCCAATGTTAGGAATACATAGGATACACAGTTATATAGGATTATCATCAATAGGCGTACCTTGTACTTTCAAGTGAGTGGTAGTGCCTTACGCCGATACATCCTTACTTGCAGACCTGTGGCGAGCTTCAGCAGCCTTCCGGAAGAAGACAAAACTATATATGTCGAGTGAGAAATTAAGCGCTGTAAAAATACTATGGAGATTATATATGTGTGTGTGTGTGAGTGTGTACACGTGACGCTCTTTGCTCGACCCCATGACTGTGTTGACGCGTTACCAGCGACGGCTCCCATCTGTGCTCAAACTCAAGAGAACTGGTCACGGCAACCAACAAACAAACCCCCATGTTACAGTCCCTGCGTGCCAATCCACTGCTGGATGGACGACGAGGGGCCTCTTCTTCCCCTCCCACCCCACACTAGCCACGCTGTTGTGAGTCGTGGCGGGGGGTTTTTGTTCGTGTTAAATCGTATTTAACCATACTTCACCACGTTGTTACGGTGCCGGGGGTACGGGAGTGGAGTTGGCTGCTGCACGCTGACGCCCCCTCTGCATCGTTCGCAGTTTCGTTTGGTTCGCGGCGACACAAAGAGAGAGAGAGACTTGAGGCGACACGGGATCCAGCCAGGTTTCGTTTTTTTAAATAAAGGGGAAAAATGTATAAGTAAATAAATATAACACGAGGCCTTGGTGAATTTAGGTCAGACGACAAATAACAGCATCGGCAGCAGACAAAGATCCCCTCCCGTGGAGCCTTCAACAGACTGTTGCTGTGCCACGTGCTGTGAGCGAGCGGGACCCGTAAAAGGCGGCACGTGAGGGGGTGTGGTGGCCAGCACCACGCCCGGCCGCCTTTGTCTCCCTCGTGGCCATGTTTGCTACACTACACCGCTACACCAGGTACTCATTTGAGGCTAAGTCGACCTCGGGGAGACCCAGGACAGGCTCAGATAATCGTCACCGGTGTTGGTGGCCGTGGGCGGGAGTCGAACTCGGGTTTGCCGGGTTCGTGAGGCAATGCGCGACCACTTCACCGCCGCTTCCCACACAGCAACAGACAAAGGCGGTGATCCCCGGTATAGCCTTCGCGGACGTTTGGGGCAAGTGCTGTTCGCGAGCACCTAAACAGGAGACGGACGCACAGACACGCACACGCGCAACTACATGATCCTAACCCCACGCCGTCTGTACTCGTGAGATTTTTTTGCCAGGTGTGTTCAAGTGTTCACCTGATGACCTTGACCTCATTGGCCAGGTCATACGGATGTGTCTGTGCGCGCGCGCGTGCGTTTGAATGGGGCGGAGAGTTTTGGGAGGGTGGGGGGCGGAGTGGGGGTCATCGGACTTTCTTACTAATAATTATTCAAAACTAAATACGCTGCGGAAATAATTACAAACTTTTGTAGGTACTCACCTTGGCTGCGTGGTCTGGGCTGTCCTGCAACAAGTGTTCATCTTTCGTGGATTAAAAAAAAGATAAGATAACAAACAAAAAAAACCCCGATTTCAAGTGATTTTCAGGATCGCCCTCGATAGACTGCGCCGCGGTGGACTGCACGTGACCTCTTTTGTTTGACGGGTCGCCGCCTCAGTGACGTCACCGGATCGCTGCACAAAGTCGGCAAAGAAGAGAGAAGGTCGCGTCAAATCCAACGCGGAGTCGTCGCTTTGCCTCGCGCTCACTCTTTAACGGCAGCAGCACGAGGGCACGGCGGTGACGTCGCCGGCTTGAAAGTCTTGTTTAGCTGACTGACGCACGGGCAGAACTGGACGCACGTGACGCAGCGAGGGTTACAAGCCGTCCCTGTTTTTTTTTTCTCTGCCGGGATCGTCGCCTTGTTGTTTGACGAAGACAGCTGCTGTCCCGGGACGTGTCTTAAGGGTCCTGGGTGTTTTTGCGAGTTGCGTAATGTTAACGCGAATCCACCACATAAGCCAATGCATTTACAATAAATAAATAAATAACCCTCAACACATTCGTTAATACCAACTGCATGGCCTTAAAATAGATTTTTAAAATATATAATAGTCGACGTTTGGGCAATCGCCCTTCTTCATAACAGATACATATCAAGAAGGGTAACTGCCCGGTACGTCGCCTATTTTATTTTCCTTTAAGGCCACACTCGGACTTGTTGTTTTTGACGATTGTCGTGAGTTTCTTGTTGTTGAGTGTGCTTGTGCACCACTGATAGCCACAGCAGCAGCAGCAGCAGCAAGCCAATGTATCTTGCGACAGATCTCCGTGTGTTTCTCCTTCCTCTATGGCGACATTGTGAGCTATCCTTATTCCCGAACGGTACGTGTTGTCATTTTGTGTTGTTGTTGTTGTTGTGGTTATGCCAAAGAGGTGGCAAGCCTCGACGCATCGCTCTGGGAAGTGTGGCGACAAGGGAAGAGCCGGGTAGCACCTTTGGATTATTGAGGTCGCCGTTGCTGATGCGGTAACGTTGCGATGACGTTGTTTCTTTGGACTTGGACGCGGCCCTTCGTTTGCGCTGCAGAACAGAGATGTTTATTAAACTCTCGCGCTCTCTTTCTGTCCCTCTTTACTTTGTTGATATAAAAAAACAGATCTTGTGATCACGGTACAACGAACATTAAATCAGTCTCGGCCTTGGGTGGTTTTCGTTGATGTGTGTGGTTGGTAGTGGCCCAGCACTGCTATTCGTATGCGTAAAATACAAAAAAATATATTTTTTATTCCCGTGTCCACGTGGTCTTGGCCTTTGTATTTTGTCGTGCGAATGTGCAATGTTATCTGGTGGAGTTTTATTGATATTATCATTATCGTCGCAATAGGTCGTGATGATAATAATATTGACGCTCAGCGTGCAGTTTGTAACTTGCGCAGTATTTCACGGAGCGTGGATCCATGGCGAGGAGCCGAGCTCAGTGTCACTGAGACGCCAGGCGAAAGAGGTGATGGGGCCTTTCAGAAAGAAGTGGGGCCTTAAGAAAGGGGTGGGGCCTTAAAAAGAGTGGGGCATTAAGACATTGATGGGGCTTTTAGAAAGAGGTGGACCTTAAGAAAGAGGTGGGGCCTTAAGATAGAGGTGGGGCCTTAAGAAAGAGATGGGGCTTTTAGAAAGAGTGGGGCATTAAGACATTGATGGGGCTTTTAGAAAGAGGTGGGTCTTAAGAAAGAGGTGGGGCCTTAAGAAAGAGATGGGACTTTTAGAAAGAGGTGGGGCTTTTAGAAAGAGATGTGGCCTTTTAATAAAGAGGTGGGACCTTAATAAAGAGGTGGGGCCTGAAGAAAGAGGTGGGGCTTTCAGAAAGAGACGCGGCCTTTGAGAAAGAGGGAGGGTCTGTAAGTGCCCCTGAGAAGTCTATGCCGACTGAGCGCTGCTGCTGCTACCGCCTCTGCCGCTGTAATTGTGCAGCGGCAGGGGCAGCGGTGGCGAAGACGGCGACGATCGCCGAGTTCCAGACGGCGGTGGCGGCGGGCGGGAGGGCGCTGCTCGCGGATCAAACGACGCCCGGCAGCGGCGCGGGCTCCTTCTCCACCGCTGGATGAAGATCGCCGCCGCCGACGACGACAGAGTTCGTGGCGTCGCGACGATTCGGGGCAAATGCGCGCGACGCCGGTTTTGTTTTGGCTCCCGCATGCGCGCTGCGCGGCGTCCGTCAACCTCGGGGAGCGTGAGCGCCGCCTCCGCTGCCGTCTGGAACGTACGATATCAGGAAGCCACCTGGAGCTGTGATGCGCTTTTAACTCGTCGAGATTGACAAACACATCAATATAGAAGTGATATTTGTGCTTTGTTTGTTGTCCTCCTCCCCCCCCCCCCCGCCACCACCGCCTCCGCACCTCCGATTAGCGCAGATGGCTACGTACGGTGCCAAAGAAGTTCTACATACAGGACATACATAGAGGTATGGGGCTAGGGCCACGCCACGTGACCGGTTACGAGCCCTTTACGGTGGAGAGGTGGCGCAGTGGTCAGCGCACTGTGCCGTGTACCCCGACCGCCTTAGTTGGATTCCCGACCACGGCTCAAATCTCAACCGGTCGTGCCTCCCCATCCCACTTGGCTAAGCCACACTGACAAAGATCCCCCGTATAGGCTGTTGGGGCAAGTGCCATCAGCGAGCACCTCTGGAAGGCGGCACAGCACACCACGGGGTGAGTGGCAAACACCACGCCCGGCCACCTTCATCTCCCCTGTTGCGACGTGTACAGACTGTGCCAGGTGTTAATTTAAGGCTGAGTCGACCTCGGGGAGGCCCAGGGAACGGTTTAATTCTCCACTGTTAACGACCGTAAGCGGGAATCGAACTCGGGTGGCTGGGTGCGTAGTGCAGTGCGCTAACCACAGCGCCGCCGCTCCCCACACATCGTCCGTCACCAGCCGCACGACCGACACGGCAATGGGGGATGGGGTGGGGGGGGACGTCCTCCACCAGTGAATTAATTAAAACTCCACTATTGAGAGCGCTATCACAGATTCATTCACGACTTGTAACCGCAGACAGCAAGCAGTGGCGCGTTGCTAAGCGCAGTGGGCGAAAGTCGAAACCACAACGCTATGAACCCAACATCAGTGGCTTGCATCTAAATATAAGTGTACGTATGTGTGCAAGATGAGGCAATTGAGATCAGACTTCTGGGGTTCATTAAAACATGGAAACATGGAAACATTAAAACCAGGGGTTCATTAAAACACAGCGGAAACAAAGCAACAGATTTTGGTGCGTAAACAAAACCAAAGAAAAAAAACACAGCTTGTAAAATGTACAACGCTATCGGCAATACATATTGTAACACCCAAATGATACACACATTACACGCTAAGTGTTACAATATACACGGCATGCGATCGCGATCAGCTGTGCTGCACCGTGCACGATTGCCAACCTGCGCTCCCCTGTAACGAGTTCAACCCCCACCCACGGGCACGAGACGGCCAAAGGCGCAGCCCTGAAATGTCTCTCCCTCGCGTGGGTGACCACGCCGCAAGGAGCCTCTCCCAGTCGAGGGAGCGTCCACGGGGGGGGGGGGGGGGTACGGCGGCTTCCTCGCTTGACGTGGCGGCGTTCACACCACGACACGTGTGTGGCTGTCACGCGGTTCTCCAATTAGGGGGCGCTTTTTGCACGACGCGGGGAACGCGCGCCGTTATAACGCGGGGAACGCGCGCCCCGTTATAACGCGGTTTCTCAGCAGTCGGCGACGAGCTGCACGAGCGGCTGAAGCGGAGTGATTCAGTACACGATGCTGTAGCGCGGCGGCGTACCCTCAATGTGTTTGTTTTGCCATCTCGCTGTGTGTGCGTAGTGGTCGTGGTGGCGCTTCATCCCTCGCCAAACTGTATCGTTACATTATTTATTGGAGGGGGGGGGTTGTTTTCACTTAACGCGGCACTTCTCATTAACTTATCTATTACCGCGCTAAAAACGCGGATTTGCCACGCAGCGTGTGGTCCCACACTTACACGCCGACCGGACGTGGTGGTCGAGGCTGGAGTTACCCACCACCACCACCACCGCCACACGTGGCCTGCCGACCTCCTCGCCAGTGCTGTGTGTGCATCTGCTGTGGACACTGCTGGGTGGAGACAGAGAGCGGGGCACCGCGGGAGATGGACTCAAACTGACGACTTCAGTGGATTGCAACTCGAGCGGGCTCCCCTTTTTCAAACGCAATGTATTCGGTGATGCGACTGCTGATGCTGCTGCGTTGGCAGTGGTGCACAGACATAAACAACAACAACAAACAAGACAAAATTTTCATTTAAAGCCTTCGTGACTGCAGGGATTCATATTCTTGGTTCTTTCGGTAAAGTCACCACGTAGAAGGGAAACAATAAATTAATAAAAATATAAAACAATACAATTCTCACGTCATTTCCACTGCAACACAAGCAATTATCATCAGGTGTGGAAACCACAGCAAGAAAATTTGAAAAAAGTGGCGGTTTTTTTAACGTTAGCACCACGGAGAGCAATTTGGCAGTTATTCAGATGGACGAGTCCATCTATGTTCGGAAAAGAGGAGGGGGGAGACGAAAATAATGGATGCGGTCTGAAAGCCACCGTAAGCGTGAACAATCAATTAAGACCCGAAATGGTTTATCAAATCCTTCCAATGATTGATAAGCCAGAATCCATCTTCTCGGTTGAAATTGTCTCTGTATTTGTATATGTGGATAGCCTCATGAACGAATCTCTCATGGTAGCCAGATGGCTTGCAGAGAACCTCTGTCTTGGATAAGTCAATGTCATGTGAGCCTACTGAATTATAACAGTGATCTGCCACGGCCGAGGTATTGGTCCTACCGTGTTTTAGGTCTGCTTTGTGTTCACGGATGCGGTCCGAGACATGTCGTTTGGTTTCTCCAATGTAACTACAACCACAGAGGCAACTTAGTTTGTAGACGCCAGGGTACTGTATGTCCGGAATCACATCTTTTTCAGACGGAACCAGATCACGGATTTTATGTAATGTGTTGAATCGGACCTGGATTTTGTGTTTATTCAAAATTTTGGAGATCTTTTTTGTGATCCCCGCAATGTAGGGTAAAGTGATGGTTTTGAATGGCTCCTCAAGAGGGCCCTTCTTCATGGTTGGAGTGATAGCCTTAAGAGCTTGGTGTACGTGCTTGAGTTCACTGGCTATGTGTTCCTGGTCGGATATGCATTGGGCTCTATAGTGCAGAGTCCTGTCCCCAGACGACCTGCTTGTCAGTTTTGATGTAGTTTCCTTATTCACCAAAGTTCCTGTACCTGACACCATCGCAATCATTGAAGACTTGGTTCATCAAGGACTAAACACTGAGGTACCCCCCTGGTGAGACACTTATCCAAGACAGAGGTTCTCTGCAAGCCATCTGGCTACCATGATAGATTCGTTCATGAGGCTATCCACTATCCACATATATAAACACAGAGACAATTTCAACCGAAAAGATGGATTCTGGCTTAGCAACCATTGGAAGGATTTGATCAACCATTTTGGGTCTTAATTGATTGATTACGCTTAAGGTGGCTTTCAGACAGTATCCATTATTTTTGTCTCCCCCCTCCTCTTTTCCAAACATAGATGGACTCGTCCATCTGAATAACTGCCAAATCGCTCTCCGTGGTGCTAACGTAAAAAAAAAACCGCCACTTTTTTCAAATTTTCTTGCTGTGGTTTTCACACCTGATGATGATTGCTTGTGTTGCAGTCGAAACGTCGTGAGAATTTTATTGTTTTATATTTTTATTATTTTATTGTTTTTCTTCTACGTGGTGACTTTAACCGAAAGAACCAAGAATAACAAACAAGACACTCAACACGTTCGTCAGTAACAACAACAACAATACTCTGTGTGGCCTTCGAAAAAAACGTTTCAGGCAATGGCCCTGCTCCGTAGCGCATGTGACGCGGTGGTTGTGAGACTGAATTCAGGGCATCGTGAGGGGTTTGCTCGCGTCCCTGCGCGGCTGCAGAGGAAAAGTTGCCACGCCTCGCATCAAATCCAAGCGACGTGGGCGTTTAAAGGGTCCCTGTGCAGCTCAAAGGAATCGGCCCTCCGGGTTGAATAGCCGAGCGATTCCTTAACGCGTGCGTTGAATGCTATTTTATATATATGAACTACATATATATCTATATATGATGAGAACGATGGCCTAAAGAACCCAAAACGGTCAGCAACAAACAGCACTATTGAAGGTGACTGCGTTAATGGGAACCCGATCTCGAACGCATTTGATTGTTGATCGTGAGTGTTCGACTCGAGACCCCGATTGTGAAGGGTGGGTTTGGTGGTGGGGGGGGGGAAGGGGGAGGTGGAGCGGGGGGACAGGGAGGGGGTGGGAGTCTGACAGCTCCATTGCTGGCACCCCCCCCCACCACCATCACCTGGTAGGTAATTAACAAAGAAGCGCCCGGTGTAACAGGTAGGACCGCATATATGGAGGGATTGGGCGTGAAGGCTATTGGAGGGAATTTTCACTCCCCTCTCCCCTCCACTCCGCTGAGGGAGCGGCTCTGCTCCGCCTTTCGCTGCTGGTTTCAAATCGCAATGTTGGATTGTCAACGCCGCACGTGGCTTCATTCATTCGCTCTCTCGTCTTTCACTTGTTCCGGTGATCCATTCGCACATTTTTGAGTCAATGCATCGCTTCGTTAATTCCATCACTCGCGAACCCATCCGTTGTGCCTTGAATTCGTGCATGAATTTGGTCATTAATAAAGTTACTCATTCATTCATAAAGTCATTAATCAATTCGGTAATTCATGAAGTAATTAATGAATTTGGTCATTCATAAAGTCACTCATTCATCCATTGGTATACGCTACAATGTCTATTAATTAATGTATGTATGTATTTGTTATTAATTAATTAACTCATTCTATAAAGCTTTCTTACATTCAGTCGCGCGTTCACTTGGTCATTCATACATTGCTTCACTTATTGTTTCCTTCGGTCAGACATTCGATCCTCCTTCAATCCATCATCCATTCATTCTAGGATGAAGAAGCATGCTGGGAGTGCCAGCACCAAGTGATTGTTGGACTCCCATCGAGAGGTAAGAGATCCGACTTCAGCCTCGCTAGAATATTATAAAACAACTCCTCGCTTGTAGAAATGTGTCCGGGATCTGCATGCGATCGCACCGTCTGGTTTTCCTAATTCGATTTTTTTTTAACCAGGAAAAACCCCAAAAAACGTCACCCCATATTTCAAATAAATAAATAAATAAATACTTAGAGACATCATGAAAGTATTTTCTAGATCCTGCGGGGAAGCCTCGGCGAGTTCTCAGGGCTCTTTGAGCAGGGTCCCATATACACTGGGACATTAATTTTGCTAAGGTTCATCCGCACAATTGTTAACCCACCAACGGTATCCGTAATACTGAACCCCAGCCGCGTGGGTACGTGGCATGACGTTAAACACGCACACAAAGGACAAAGATCCCCCGTATAGCCTTAACAGACTGTTGGGGCAAGTGCTGTTAGCGAGCAACTGTAAAGGCCAGAACGGCACACGAGGGGGTGGGTGGCCAGCATCACGTCCGGCCGCCTCTGTCTCCCGAGTGGCGAAGTTTTTACACATCGCACCAGGTACTAATTTGAGGCTGAGTGGACCTAGGGGAGGCCCAGGACCGGTTCAGATAATCGTCACTAGTGGGAATTGAACTCGGGTCGCCAGGGTTCGTAGCGCGGCGCGCTTACCGCTGCACCGCCGCTCCCCTAACACACGCAGACAAGACAAAGACCTCCCTTTAGATTTTCTTTGATCGGCTGTTGGAGCAAGTGCTGTTAGCGAGCACCTATGAAGACCTGAACGGCACACGATGGGGTGGGTGGCCAGCACCACGCCCGGCCGCCTTTGTCTTCCTCGTCGCGATGTTTTACACATCGCACCACGTACTCATTTGAGGCCGAGTCGACCTAAGGGAGGCCCATGACCCTTCAGATAATCGTCACCGGTGTTCGGCCGTGAGCTAACCGCTACACTACCGCTCCCCATAACACAACATGCACACACATTGAGATTAGGGCTGAACGATTTGGAAAAAATCTCTAATTACGATTTTTCCGACAGATATTCCGATTTGATTTGCAATCATAATTTTTTTTAAAGTCAAACTTCAGTTCAATATCCACTGTGTAATAGATTTAAAACATGTGATGGAGAATTACCGCATGATACCATCAAAATTTGAACTGCTCTATACATTATTATGCATGTATTTATTTTAAAATGTAATTGAAATAGAACAATTAAACATATATATTTTTTAAAGTTAAATAAATAAAGTTATAATAATAAATAATAAATAAATCCAATCAGAAAGTAATAGGACTTTCAAATCGCAGCCTTTGCGATTTGCCAATCGCATTGTTTCAAATTGCGATTTGAAATCGATTCATCGTTCATCCCTAGTTGAGATCATGCTGGGATTCGATCCAGGGGTAGAGGTTGGTGCGGGCTCGGAGTGCTGACCTGCGTGAAATTGTAAAAAGCAATCGTCAGAGCTTCACCGAGAGAGCTTCAAGAGCTGGTGGCGGCAGGGTTAGACCTGGGGCTGTGGGTGCCTGCGAAGCGTCGTGGGGGAGATATCCACGACTCGCTGAGAAAACCTCTAAGCTCGTGGGTCAATGTTAGAGCCCGGGTTTAGGTTCAGGGGCTGTGGTTAGGGGGATCCGGACTTTAGGGCTCCAGGGTCATAGGGGTGGAGGCGCCTGCGTGAGATTCCAGTCACGATCCCAGGTGTTCCCTGCCGGTGTGGGGGGCGGCGGCGGCGGGGGAGGTGAGCCGGCAACATCGCACGCGGGGAGTAGAACCCATGTCACTCGCACGCCAGCTTCCCGTCGAAGCTGCTCAGCGCGATCGCGAAGGCTTGGAGGGCGCACATTGGGTAGCTGTAGTCCATCGTGAACACCTCCTCGGCCACGCGTCCAAACTGCATCACGATGTAGTCGACTGAGAAAGGGACGTGGGGGGGGTAATAAAGGCGAGGGTGGGTAATAGGGGCGGGGAGGATAATAGGGGCGGTGGGGTAATAGGGGCGGGGTAATAGGGGCGGGGGAATGGGTGAGAACAATAGCAGACGAACGTCGCATTGGAACGAGACTCGTTGAACGTTTGGGACGGCGTTGGCTGCGCTCGCCCCACCGTGGAGATGGAGTGACGGAATCTGTGGCCCGTGCGGAGGCCCCAGGGGGTCGTTGCGAATCGTGGAACCGTGAGAAAGTAGCGATGGCTTGCGGAGGGGGAAGGTGGGGGACGGGGGGGGTGAAGAGGCCTTAATCCAGCAGTGGATTGATCATAGCTGTTGCTGCTGATCAGGAATTCATCTCGTGTATGTATGCTGAACTTCTTTCGCACCGTATGTAGCCAGCCGCGCTAGTCGCAGTAGATTGTTGCTTCACGAGTCAACCCGAGCTCTCTGGAAGCCCTGGGGACTAAAAACCCCACGTGTGCCCCCCCCCCTCCCACCCCCTTTTTAAATAGCTACAAAAACACAGACACACACACATGCCCTTTGTGCGGGGGGCGGCGGTGGTGGGGGTCTCTTTGGTGTGCGGGAGTTCCGATAAAATCATCCCCTTTTTGCATCTTTCCCGAACGGGGCTTTGATGATGACTGATGATGTTGATGTACGTTCGTTGAACTTCATTCGCAAGCAACGTACCGTAGCCAACCGTGCTAATCGGAGGTGCCGGGGGAAGGACGACAAACTAAACACAACAACAACAACACGAAGCAAGGGTGACCGATGGGTCACGGTGATGACGACGATGACGACGGTGACGGCACTCACGGTCCGTGTCGTGCACGATCTGGAAGTTCTTGACGGACGCCTGGGTAACTCTGCCGTGGAAGTTGAGCACGTAGCTCTGCGTCTCGTCGTTCCACACGGGCGACTTGTTGTGCAACTCGATGAGTCCCTCCAAGCTGCGCATAGTCCAGCGACTCAGCAGCGAGTCTCGCTCCTGCACCCGGGAGGAGTTGCGGGGAGGGAGAGGTGGGGAGGAGAGGGGGGTGGGTGTAGGTGATGGGGGTGAGGAGGGGAGCGGTGGCGCAGCGGTTAGCGCTACGCTGCGCTACGACACCCGCCGACCTGAGTTCGATTCCCGCTCACGGCCACTACCAGTGACGATTATTTGAACCGCCCCTAGGTCGACTCGGCCACAAATGAGTCTCCAGTAGGGAGACGAAGGTGGCCGGGCGTGGTGGTGTCCACCCACCCCCTCGTGTGCCGTGCAGGCCTTCATAGGTGCTCGCTAACAGCACTTGCCCCAAACAGTCTGTTAAGGCTACACGGGGGATCTTTGTCTTTGAAGAGGGGTGGACGTCAAGTGGAGTGAGCGGGGGTAGGTGGGGGTGAGTATAAGTGATGGGGGGTGAGGAAGAAGGGTGAGCGGGCGCGGGAGTGAGTGGTGGGGGGGGGATAGTGAGGTTGATAGGAGTGGGTTGAGTTGTCGCAGACGGGTGAGTGGGAGGGTGAGTCGGGGGGGGTGAGTCGGGGGGGTGAGTCGGGGGGGTGAGTCGGGGGGGGGTGAGTCGGGGGGGGGTGAGTCGGGGGGGGGTGAGTCGGGGGGGGTGAGTCGGTGGGGGGGGTGAGTCGGTGGGGGGGTGAGTCGGTGGGGGGGTGAGTCGGGGGGGGGTGAGTCGGGGGGGGGGTGAGTCGGGGGGGGGTGAGTCGGTGGGAGGGGTGAGTCGGTGGGGGGGGTGAGTCGGTGGGGGGGTGAGTCGGGGGGGGGGGGTGAGTCGGGGGGGGGTGAGTCGGGGGGGGGTGAGTCGGGGGGGGTGAGTCGGGGGGGGGTGAGTCGGGGGGGGTGAGTCGGGGGGGGTGAGTCGGGGGGGGTGAGTCGGGGGGGGGTGAGTCGGGGGGGGGGGTGAGTCGGGGGGGGGGTGAGTCGGTGGGGGGGGGTGAGTCGGTGGGGGGGGGTGAGTCGGTGGGGGGGGGGGTGAGTCGGGGGGGGGTGAGTCGGTGGGGGGGGGGGTATTGCGACTGATCGTGAGCGAGGATCTTGGCGAGTGGCGTGCTGCTGATGCGAGGGTCTCACGCCGCGGGGTCTGATGGCCACGCGCTGCTGCTCGGCGTCCATGCCGGGGATGACGACCGCCATGCGACGCGGCCCTTTGAAGCCGAGGACGTTCGTCTCCTGCCGGCGGCGAGAGCGGGCGGGCGGGGTCGGCAACCAAGTCACGAGCAACCAGCCACCAGTTGCCAGCAACTAGTGGCCAGCAACCAGTTTACAGTAACGAACAACCGGTAACTAGCAACCAGTAACTAGCAACCAGTAACTAGCAACCAGTAACTAGCAACCAGTAACTAGCAACTAGCAACCAGTTTGCAGTAACAAACAACCGGTAACTAGCAACCAGTAACTAGCAACCAGTAACTAGCAACCAGTAACTAGCAACTAGCAACCAGTTTGCAGTAACAAACAACCGGTAACTAGCAACCAGTAACTAGCAACCAGTAACTAGCAACCAGTAACTAGCAACCAGTAACTAGCAACTAGCAACCAGTTTGCAGTAACGAACAACCGGTAACTAGCAACCAGTAACTAGCAACCAGTAACTAGCAACCAGTAACTAGCAACTAGCAACCAGTTTGCAGTAACGCACAACCGGTAACTAGCAACCAGTAACTAGCAACCAGTAACTAGCAACCAGTAACTAGCAACCAGTAACTAGCAACTAGCAACCAGTTTGCAGTAACGAACAACCGGTAACTAGCAACCAGTAACTAGCAACCAGTAACTAGCAACCAGTAACTAGCAACTAGCAACCAGTTTGCAGTAACGAGCAACCAGTAACTAGCAACCAGTAACTAGCAACCAGTAACTAGCAACCAGTAACTAGCAACTAGCAACCAGTTTGCAGTAACGAACAACCGGTAACTAGCAACCAGTAACTAGCAACCAGTAACTAGCAACTAGCAACCAGTTTGCAGTAACGAACAACCGGTAACTAGCAACCAGTAACTAGCAACCAGTAACTAGCAACCAGTAACTAGCAACCAGTAACTAGCAACTAGCAACCAGTTTGCAGTAACGAACAACCGGTAACTAGCAACCAGTAACTAGCAACCAGTAACTAGCAACCAGTAACTAGCAACTAGCAACCAGTTTGCAGTAACGAACAACCGGTAACTAGCAACCAGTAACTAGCAACCAGTAACTAGCAACCAGTAACTAGCAACTAGCAACCAGTTTGCAGTAACGAACAACCGGTAACTAGCAACCAGTAACTAGCAACCAGTAACTAGCAACCAGTAACTAGCAGCTAGCAACCAGTTTGCAGTAACGAACAACCGGTAACTAGCAACCAGTAACTAGCAACCAGTAACTAGCAACTAGCAACCAGTTTGCAGTAACTAGCAACCAGTAACTAGCAACCAGTAACTAGCAACCAGTAACTAGCAACCAGTAACTAGCAACCAGTAACTAGCAACCAGTAACTAGCAACTAGCAACCAGTTTGCAGTAACGAACAACCGGTAACTAGCAAACCGGTAACTAGCAACCAGTAACTAGCAACCAGTTACTAGCAACTAGCAACCAGTAATTAACAACTAGTTGCCAGTAACTACACACCGGAAATAAGCGACAATCAACAAGTATCAAAGAGCAAGTAGCGACGAGTAACCAACAGTCACTAACCGCTTGCGAATAACCGGTAACTACAAAACAAAGGGCCACTGAAACCGGTAACCGGGAACAAGCCTCAGGCGGCCAGAAACGTTGAGGGGCTTACTCAGTGCCGCCTCTGGGCCTGAGTGGGATGGACAAGAGGGGAGGGGGGGAGGGGGGGTCAGAGGGGGGTGGGGTCAGAGGAGGGGGGATCAGAGGGGAGGGGGGGCAGAGGGGAGGGGCGACAGAGGATGAGGGTTGTAGTTGTATGCACGTATGGCACTTCTTGTGCACCGTACGTAGCCAACCGTGCTAATCTGAAGGAACATCACATTACGATTGTGCCTAGAGATGATAGATCATTAGGGGGGGGGGGGGGCGGTGTGGAGGGGCGGGGTAAGGGGGGTGGAGGTAGTTGTTGGTGGTGGTGGGCAGGGGGTGTCTCTCACGTAGCACACAGCCGCCATCTCCTGTCGCAGCCCCGTCCCGTCTCGCGCCAGGGCCCCCCGCTTCTCGAAGCTGAGACCCCCATCAAACACCGTGAACTTAGTGCCCATGAGGTTGGCCCTGAGAAGAGAGTGTGGGGGGTGTGGGGGTGTGAGTGGTGTGGATCCGGGAGTCTCTTTTCACGACGCGAGGCGGTGGTGATGTTGGTGGTGAGATGAGACGGTGATGGTGGCAGTCCACGTGATCGTGGCATTCGTGGTGGTAGTGGTGATGGTGGTGGTCGTGATCGTGGTAATGGTGATGATGATCCCACCTGAGTTTCCCCACGAAGCTGTCTCCGTCTCGGGACAGATCCACGGGGTCTGTGGCGATCAGGTAGTTGGAGGTTTTGCTTCTCTTGCGCTTACGGCCAGCGAGGAGGAACACCTGCATCATTATCACCATCATCACCATCATCAGCATCATCACCATCATCACCACCATCAACATCAGTATCATCACCACCATCATCATCAGCAGCACCACCGCCAACTTCAGCATAATCGCCAACTTCAGCATCATCAATTATTATCATCATCATCATCAGCAGCGGCAGTAGTACTACCAAATGCATCATCAGCAGCAGAAGCAACATCATCATCCGCTAACCTTCCCGTCGTCATCTCTCTCCATGTGCAGTACGGAGTTGGGGTCCATGCCATCACCATCACATCACAGCAGCCATCCATCAACATCTTCAACACTTTCATCAGCAGCAGCAGCAGCACAATTTTCATCACCACTACTACCACATTAATCAGTTTTCTTGCCATCATCGTCAACAATCACCACCACAACCATGATAATAATCATAATCATCACCTCCACCACCACCTCCATCATCAATATCATCAATATAATCTAAATCATCAAAACTACAACCACCACCTCCATTATCAATATCAGCATCATCATCACTACCATTATCATCATCACCACCACCTCCATTATCAATATCAGTCTCATCACCATCAAAATCATCATCAGCATCATCATGATCATCATCCGCTCGCCTTCCTGCCGTCGTCTCTCTCCATGTGCAGGAAGTAGGTGGGGTACATGCCCCGGTCCATGCCCTTCTTGTCGCGGGTGATGCGGCACATGACCGTGATGCCCTGCGGCGCCGGCATTAGCGCGAACGCGTCCAGGTCGCCCACCTCGATCGGGGGGGTCCCCAAAGGGGTCTCAGCCGCGGCGTCCTAGCAGGGGGGAGGGGGTTGTAAGAGAGGGGGTAAAGGGGGGGGGGTTAATAAAGCGGGGATGGCAGGGAGGATGGGCCGGCAGGAGGGGACGCTATGGGCACAGTCGAGAGGAGAGAACCTACAGAGGGGGGCTCGGTGGGAATGGGGAAGCGGAGGGGGGGGTTACGGGGGTGTCGACGGGGTAAGGTTAAGAGCAACCTGGGGAGATAATGTGGATAATGGGGGATCTGCCGCCCAAAGCGCCGTCACTTCGTTACACATTAACTCCTTTCTTGAGAGCCGCTCTCCGTGTTTAGTTTGTTATCATTCTCCCTGCCAACGCCACCTCCCGATTGGCACGGTTGGCTACGTAGGGTGCGAAAGAAGTTCAACATACGTACGCGTCCATACGTAATGGGGGAGAAAGGGGAATAATGCAGAAGAAGTCGGTACCAGGGCCTCGTGAAGAGTGGGAGATCGTTATCAAGCCAAGGGATTTTTGGTTATCAAGCCAAGGGATTTTTGGTTATCAAGCCAAGGGATTTTTGGTTATCGAGCCAAGGGATTTTTGGTTATCGAGCCAAGGGATTTTTGGTTATCGAGCCAAGGGATTTTTGGTTATCGAGCCAAGGGATTTTTGGTTATCAAGCCAAGGGATTTTTGGTTATCGAGCCAAGGGATTTTTGGTTATCAAGCCAAGGGATTTTTGGTTATCGAGCCAAGGGATTTTTGGTTATCAAGCCAAGGGATTTTTGGTTATCGAGCCAAGGGATTTTTGGTTATCGAGCCAAGGGATTTTTGGTTATCAAGCCAAGGGATTTTTGGTTATCGAGCCAAGGGATTTTTGGTTATCAAGCCAAGGGATTTTTGGTTATCGAGCCAAGGGATTTTTGGTTATCAAGCCAAGGGATTTTTGGTTATCAAGCCAAGGGATTTTTGGTTATCGAGCCAAGGGATTTTTGGTTATCAAGCCAAGGGATTTTTGGTTCTCGAGCCAAGGGATTTTTGGTTATCAAGCCAAGGGATTTTTGGTTATCGAGCCAAGGGATTTTTGGTAATCAAGCCAAGGGATTTTTGGTTATCAAGCCAAGGGATTTTTGGTTATCGAGCCAAGGGATTTTTGGTTATCGAGCCAAGGGATTTTTGGTTATCGAGCCAAGGGATTTTTGGTTATCAAGCCAAGGGATGTTTGGTTATCGAGCCAAGGGATTTTTGGTTATCAAGCCAAGGGATTTTTGGTTATCAAGCCAAGGGATTTTTTGGTTATCAAGCAAATGTTTTTTGGTTATCAAGCCAAGGGGTTTTTGGTCATCAAGCCAATAGCTTTTTGGTTACCAAGTGGCGCCTTTATTGCACAAATCTGCCACCCAAAGCGCCATCACGTCGTTAAACATGAAACAAAATGAACGATTCTATACAGAATATCAAGCATAAGGCACGAGCACTCGAGTACACGGTATGCATAAATAACCCGATATTATTACACCCTTTAGATTGCGACAATCTTACGAAGCCAAATTATCGCCGGAACAGAGTTCGGGACTCGCGATTGAGCGGTGACCAGAGGCGGATTTAGAAACTTTACACGGGGGGGGGGGGGGCGGGGGGGGCTGTCCCCCCGCTGCTCTCCCACCCGTGGAAAGTTTAGGGAGGTGATGAGTGGTGGAGGGTTTTATTGGGAGGTGATGGGGGTGGGGAGTGTAGGGAGGTGATGGGAGTGGGGAGTGTAGGGAGGTGATGGGGGTGGGGAGTGTAGGGAGGTGATGGGAGTGGGGAGTGTAGGGAGGTGATGGGGGTGGGGAGTGTAGGGAGGTGATGGGGAGTGTAGGGAGGTGATGGGGGTGGGGAGTGTAGGGAGGTGATGGGGGTGGGGAGTGTAGGGAGGTGATGGGGGTGGAGGGGTGTAGGGAGGTGATGGGGGGTGTAGGGAGGTGATGGGGGTGGGGAGTGTAGGGAGGTGATGGGGGTGGAGGGGTGTAGGGAGGTGATGGGGAGTGTAGGGAGGTGATGGGGGTGGGGAGTGCAGGGAGGTGATGGGGGTGGAGGGGTGTAGGGAGGTGATGGGGGGTGTAGGGAGGTGATGGGGGTGGGGAGTGTAGAGAGGTGATGGGGGGTGTAGGGAGGTGATGGGGAGTGTAGGGAGGTGATGGGGGTGGGGAGTGTAGGGAGGTGATGGGGGTGGGGAGTGTAGGGAGGTGATGGGAGTGGGGAGTGTAGGGAGGTGATGGGGGTGATGAGTGTAGGGAGGTGACGGGTGGTGCGGGTAGTGCTCGCCTTGCCAGACTTCCCTCCCGATGGGGAGTCGCTCTTGTCCGGATCGCCATCTTCATCCGCACCCGGGCCTCCCTTGCGACCTAAAGAAAGGGGGTGCGCGGTACCCCAACTCATACCGACCCCTCAAGGCAGGTGGGGGGAGGGGCGGGGTTAGGGGGGGGCACAGAAGACGCGGGCCGCGACTTCGTTTTCACGCGACTCGCGGCCACGCGAGACGAACCCGCCACTCTGTGACAGCGATTGGCGGTCCCCACCGTCGGTGCACGCGAAGCATCGTAGCCGCACTAATCGGGTGCTCGAATGGGGGAACATTCTCGACGCAAGTGGCAGGCAGGCAACAAGGGTGCGTTTGCTAATTAGGAGCGCGCACTGCGCTATGCACCGCGCGAGAGCCAAGTTTGATGCCCCGGCTAACATCAGTGGCGAGTGGTGTCCGAACTGCCCCACCATCATCACCACCACCACCTTTGCCAACACGCACTGATGTTTGAGCCGGTGGTATAAATTCCACGTTCCTATGGCGGGAGTGTGTTTATTCACTCGCAACCACTATTGACGTCCCTACAACAGTTTAATCCGTTTATCGACCCTGCACCGATGATGATGATGGGCTAAGTCGTCCGGAAATTAAAATCGCACGCTTAGGATTCTGCGTAAGAGGCTCTCTCTCTCTGACCACCGCTGCGGTGAATCAAACAGTAGTTAGACTGGTGATTAATTCGATGCGTAATTGGATGGGTAATTAATGAGGAGTAATTACGCACGTAGAGTATAATCGGGGAGATGAGGTTATTGTTGTTGCATCTGTTTAGAGATAGCGGGGCACGGGCCCATTGCATCTTTTCCACGAAGTGGCATGAACAGAAGAGATTCTAGGAAAATGCATTAAAAAATCAAATAAATTCTGGCGAGTGTGTTTATGAGTGGCGGCGCACGATGGTGCAGTGTTTAGGTCGCTGCACTCAGAACCCGGCGAGCCCGAGTTCGATTTCCGCTCACGACCAAGACGAGTGGCGATGATTGGAACCCCATCCTGGGCTTCCCCAAGGGTAGAGCCGCACCTCCGATTCGCACGGCTGGAGGTACGTACGGTGCGAAAGAAGATCGACATAGGTGCGGCCTCAAATTAGTACCTTGTGCGGTGTGTAAATATCGGCGCTGTGGGAGACAAAGGCGGCTGGGAGTGGTTATTTCCACACCTCCCCCTCTCGCAGGTGCGCCGTGCTGGCCTTAATAGGTGCTCGCTAACAGCGCGTGTAGATTACACAATCTGCGTCGGCTGCATGTATGGGGTACAACTATTTTGTCAATCCACTGCTGAATGAGGGCCTCCACCACGCCCTGCAGGTGGAGGGCGGGGGGGTACCTTGACCATGCCTCTCACCACGCTTTGCCAGTGCGGGATTTGCGAATGCGGCAGTCGGAGCGGGGCATTAGAAGTGCAGTACAACAACGGCCCTTGCCGCACGGCATTCCGCCATCCCTAGCAACCTGTTGCGTGTCGTGGTCGGCCATCCAAGCAACGTCCAGCCTCAAGCCCTGCTCGGCTTGCGAGACGTGGAGGAGACCCAGTGCCCGATGATCCTCGTAGCAAAAGTAGCTACAGATGCTACGGACCCTGCACTTTCAAGCTATCAATTCCGGGTCAGTGTTTCTGCACTTGCTCTATTACTATAGTACTATACCGCCTTCAACTTTTATGTTTAAGGTTGGCGATTTGTCGTATTATCCGGCTGTATATCAAATAAAAAGTACAATTACTTTACTATGCAAGGTAAACATTTGCGAGTTTTAATATTTACGTGTTTTTTTACATTTAATTTAAGGCCCCTTTATAACATCTGCTACAGGCCCCGCACTGGCTTAGTCCGGCACTGCAGGAGACGGGAGACCCGTCCCAGGTTTAACGACTGCCGCGCCTCCGTCCCGGTGCGCTGCCCATCGCGCTCCATCGCTTCCGCGATGTCTCCTTACGCCCGATTGCCGCCTTCTCCCGGTGAGCGATGCGCTTTGCTTGCGGGGAGGGGCAGCGAGGGGGGCGGTGAGGGGGACGGCGAGGGGGGTAGCGAGGTGGGGCAGCGATGTGAGCAATGATGTGGGGCAGTGATATGGGTAGCGAGGGATGGCAGTGATGTGGGCAGTGATGTGGGCAGTGATGTGGGCAGTGATGTGGGGCAGTGATGTGGGCAGCGAGGGATGGCAGTGATGTGGGCAGTGATGTGGGCAGTGATGTGGGCAGTGATGTGGGCAGTGATGTGGGGCAGTGATGTGGACAGCGAGGGATGGCAGTGATGTGGGCAGTGATGTGGGCAGTGATGTGGGCAGTGATGTGGGCAGTAATGTGGGCAGTGATATGGGTAGCGAGGGATGGCAGTGATGTGGGCAGTGATGTGGGCAGTGATGTGGGCAGTGATGTGGGGCAGTGATGTGGGCAGCGAGGGATGGCAGTGATGTGGGCAGTGATGTGGGCAGTAATGTGGGCAGTGATGTGGGCAGTAATGTGGGCAGTGATGTGGGGCAGTGATGTGGGCAGCGAGGGATGGCAGTGATATGGGCAGCGAGGGATGGCAGTGATGTGGGCAGTGATGTGGGCAGTGATGTGGGCAGTGATGTGGGCAGCGAGGGATGGCAGTGATGTGGGCAGTGATGTAGGCAGTGATGTGGGCAGTGATGTGGGCAGTGATGTGGGCAGTGATGTGGGCAGTGATGTGGGCAGTGATGTGGGGAGCGAGGTGGGGCAGTGATGTGGGCAGTGATGTGGGGCAGTGATGTGGACAGCGAGGGATGGCAGTGATGTGGGCAGTGATGTGGGCAGTGATGTGGGCAGTGATGTGGGCAGTAATGTGGGCAGTGATATGGGTAGCGAGGGATGGCAGTGATGTGGGCAGTGATGTGGGCAGTGATGTGGGCAGTGATGTGGGGCAGTGATGTGGGCAGCGAGGGATGGCAGTGATGTGGGCAGTGATGTGGGCAGTAATGTGGGCAGTGATGTGGGCAGTAATGTGGGCAGTGATGTGGGGCAGTGATGTGGGCAGCGAGGGATGGCAGTGATATGGGCAGCGAGGGATGGCAGTGATGTGGGCAGTGATGTGGGCAGTGATGTGGGCAGCGAGGGATGGCAGTGATGTGGGCAGTGATGTGGGCAGCGAGGGATGGCAGTGATGTGGGCAGTGATGTAGGCAGTGATGTGGGCAGTGATGTGGGCAGTGATGTGGGCAGTGATGTGGGCAGTGATGTGGGCAGTGATGTGGGGAGCGAGGTGGGGCAGTGATGTGGGCAGCGAGGGGGGCAGTGATGTGGGCAGTGATGTGGGCAGTGATGTGGGCAGTGATGTGGGCAGTGATGTGGGCAGTGATGTGGGCAGCGACATTCGACCTCTTTTCTTCACTCGCTTCTCCTTCTTGGCCGGGGCAGCTCCGTCAGTGTTGCTGCTGCTGCTGCTGCCCTCTGCGGGGGCCGCTGCCCCTGAGCAGCTCTTAGCCGCTGCCCCTGAGCAGCTCTTAGCCGCTGCCCCTGAGCAGCTCTTAGCCGCTGCCCCTGAGCAGCTCTTAGCCGCTGCCCCCGCGTCCTTGGCTGCTGCTGCTGCCCCTAGCACCTTTATTGACCCTGAGCCCCCCGAAGCAAGGAAGGCGCTCATGGGGGCCGTCTTCCTCTGCGGGGGTTTGGCCGCCCCGGTGGTGGAGGGGGCCTCCTCGGGGGCGGGGGCTACTCCAGGGGCCGTTGGGGGGGAGGGGGGGGCGGGGGGGGGAGGGGAGAGCGAGGGGGGAGGGGGAATCGGGGGCGGTGGGTGGGGGGAGGAATGGGGACGGTGGGGGGGAAAGGGCGGAGGGGAGGGAGCGGTGGGGGCACGGGGGGGGTGGAGGTGATGGAGGGAGGGAGAGAAGGGGGTTGCGTATGGGAGGGGAATATTAGGGGCGGGGCCGGGGGGTTGGGAGGATGCGAGGGTGGGGGGGCACACACAGGCAATGGGCAAATTAATAACAAAACAAATAAAAATCAACAAACTCAGAGAGGATAACGAGGCGGTGGCGACAAGAGAGAGAGAGAGAGAACAAGCCACGGATGGTGGTGATGGTAATGATCAAGGCGATGAAGGTGATGAAGGAGGTGATGGTGATGAAAAGGATTCCGATCCGCCCAACAATGTTTACCGTCCAATCCCGTTGCTTATCCTGCTCATGCTGCTGCTGATGGTCGTGAAGATGATGATTGTTGTGTCAATTACGTTGACGATAATTATTGGTTGGTGATGCCGATTCCGCTGATTGATTGAAAATTGATCCTGATGCAGCTGCTGCTGATGATGATGATAATAGTGTTTTAGTGATATCACTGATAGCAATTGTCTGATTCTGCTGCAGCTACTGCTCATGATGGTAATGCCAGGTTAAGATATTTTCACTGCTGCTCCTACTGCTCCTATGCTTCTGCTGCTGCTATGCCACTGCTGCTACTGCTGATGACGACGACGACGAGGAGGAGGAAGAGGCGGAGGAGGTGCAGGACACCTTGTTTCTGTCTGGGCTTCTTCTCGCGTCGCAGCGGCTGTTTCTTCTTGGGAGGAGGAGGAGGCGCCGCTCGGCACGAGGGGATCTCTGGGATGGACTCCACGGAGCAGGCATCGCCACCCCGGTCTGTTGAGACCATAGGCACGTGTCGGGGGGGGCAGGTGGGGGGCAGGTTGGGGGGGGGGGTGAGGGAGCGAAGGTGGTCCGAGGCGGACAACGTGAGTGTATGCAACCGATGCAGGAGGTCCGGTTGCCCGTGTAACCATAAACGGGCACGTGGATTTCAACATCGACTCGATACCAGCCACGTGCGTGGCTGGTGAGGACGATCGTGGTGAGCACAAACTCACCATCTACCTCTTCCTCTTCTTCCTTCTCCACTTGCTCCTCCTCGTCCTGCTGCTGCTGCTGCTGCTCTCGTTTAGGAGCCGCTTTCTTCACCGCTCCTCGCGCCTTGCGACTCTTCCGATTCGTGGTGGCGCCGGGCTCGCCTGCGGCCTCGGGATCGTCGCTCTTCTTGCGAGGGGATTTGACGGACGAGCCTTTGATGCGTCATCGCCATCGTCATCACCATCACCACCACCACCACCACGGCCCAATGCAGCCGTGCACCACCAACCCCAAACCCGAAGCCACATCCACCCGCCGGAACCCCCCCCCCAAAGCCCCCGCACCCCATCGCGTGCGGGTGATGGGTGATGGGTGATGGAGCAAAAAAAAATAAGGGGGGGGGGAGAAAAAACCAGCAAAGGAAAACAAGCAGAGAAGAATAAAACGTGGACCACGGCAAGAGACCACGGCGTAAAGTGAGTGTGCATCGTGCTGACGGCGATGCCAATGGGGACCACGTGAATGGTCAGCGGCGTGAAGACTACTTTACACGTGGGTCGTCGAGTGAACGGGGAGTGAGAGCGAGCTTTGTCAGCGCTCTCTGTGCGAAGTGAAATGCGTGCGTCATCACGAAAGTGGAACACGGATTGACATTGAAGATGGGGGGGTGGGATCCTGGGTAAGAGTGAGGGTTGGTAGGGGTTAGCGCTGGGGTCTGGTTGGCTGCGACGGGTGGAGGAGGGTATAACGGCGCATTTACATTTTTGTGATCTAACCCAAACAACATTGTCTTCATGAATAATATTTTTTCGCGAAAAACCTTTTCGCGTGAAGTTGAATCGTCGTGATTTGGTGATTGTAGAGCTGTGATCGCGAGATCCCCCAGAGTTATCGCTGTCCGCCCCTCCCTCTCCATACGGACAATTAATTTATCTTCATAATAACTGATTACTAATCGATTACATAATTACAATACCCCCCCCTCCGCCTCAAATCACTGCATCCTGAAATGAGTTAAATGATGACGTCACCCTGCTGCTCTATTTAAGACCGGGAGCAAGCGAGGGCTTTACCATTCTGGCGAATTGCCCGATGATGCTGGATGTAATTACCAGCGAAACGTCGTACTCAAACTGTAAATGTTGTGGATTCACTCTTCAACACACCAGTGGGCTAAAGTAGTGAACTATTTGTCTTTTGTCAACGTGACACTTTTTTTGCTGATTGGCCGTGTCGGGTGGTGGAGGGTTACGACACATTTATAAATAACGCGATCTAACCCAAAAAACCTTTATTAGGAATAATATTGGTCGCGAAAGCCTACGTGTTAAACTAATTAATTTCTCGCGACTCCTGGGAACACATTCATTGGCGAGGGGGATGGGAGTTTGGGGGGTTCGGGCCCCCGGGAGTGGGAGAGCAAGGCGGAGGGGGGGTCCCGCGGCTCAAGAAGTCAATTTGAGTGTCAAGACGGCCGCCCTTGTGTGTGTGCGTGTTGTGTGTGGTGTATGTGTGGTGTGTGGTGTATGTGTGTTGCGTGTTGTGTGTGGTGTGTGTGTGTGGTGTGTGTGCGTGTGTTGCGTGTGTAGTTGTTGCACTAAAAAACCCATCAGCGTTTCCAGGAAAACTGCACTGTGGTCTCATTTCACTACAGGTCACCATCAAAATAAACTACGGGCGCATGTGACCGCTGCGAAACTCGAATCGCAACTCGGTTGCGCGCGACTCAATCACGCACGTGTTGTAATGGGCGACACGCGCGTGTGGTGTGTGCGTGTTGTGTGTGCTGTGTGCGTGTTGTGTGTGCTGTGTGTGTTGTGTGTGTGTTGTGTGTGTGAGTGTTGTGTGTGTGTGTTGTGTGTGTGAGTGTTGTGTGTGTGTGTGCTGCGTGTGTGAGTGTTGTGTGTGTGTGTGCGCTGCGTGTGTGAGTGTTGTGTGTGTGTGTGCTGCGTGTTGTGTGCTGCGTGTTGTGTGTGTGTGTGTGTGCTGCGTGTGTGAGTGTTGTGTGTGTGT
The DNA here is from genome assembly GCF_048934315.1 of Petromyzon marinus. Taxonomy (NCBI): domain Eukaryota; kingdom Metazoa; phylum Chordata; class Hyperoartia; order Petromyzontiformes; family Petromyzontidae; genus Petromyzon; species Petromyzon marinus. The sequence goes on from NC_133673.1 coordinate 15,711,156, forward strand.
GTGCTGCGTGTTGTGTGCTGCGTGTTGTGTGTGTGTGTGTGTGCTGCGTGTGTGAGTGTTGTGTGTGTGTGTGCTGCGTGTGTGAGTGTTGTGTGTGCTGCGTGTGTGAGTGTTGTGTGTGATGTGTGCGTGTTGTGTGTGTGTGCTGCGTGTTGTGTGCTGTGTGTCGCGTCGTCGGCTGTGTCTGTCGCGTTCTCGCCGTTGCTCGCTCCGTTGGGGGTCTCCACGAGGGGCGCTCTCTCCTCCGAGCGGCGCGCCCGTCGCTGCTTCCCCCCCTTGCTGCCGCTGCCCCCTCCCGCCACCTCGGCGCTGCCCTCGCGCTGCCCAACGGAGCTGGGCTGCACCAGCAGCGGCTGCTGCTCGTTCGGCTTGGGCCGCTGCTTCTGCTCCAGCAGAGCGCGCTGCACGCAACACGCGACACGTGGACCGGGCTTCACGCACTGCGCCGCGGCCGAGCGCGAACACTTGCGTGCAACCTGGGTTTGCGTGCGACTAAATCGCAACCTGGTCTGCGTGCGATCGAATCGCAACTTTGGTTACGTGCGGTTGAATCGCAACTTACTTTGTTGCGTGCAACTTCATGGTCAAAGCCGGGTCCACGCCCAAGCGCGATCAGTTGCACGCAACCGACGAATGGGTCTTTGGCTGCGTAACTTTATCGAGTACGAAAATTGTGTTCATATCGAGGAGGGGTATCGTGCCTACGCGTCCCGGGTAACAGACAGGCAGACAGAGGGGAGAGAGTGCGCGCTGTAATGCATTCTCGATCTCAATCTTAGTTGGAAAGCGTTGGAAATGGATTGGGTACCAGACGTGAAAGAGAGTCTTGGAATTCGGTGAGACTTTCCTGAAAGAACGAGGAAGAAAACCCGTGCACACGCATGGGTTCTGCATGGGTTCTGCATGGATTCTGCATGGATTATGCATGGGTTCTGCATGGATTCTGGATGGGTTCTGCATAGATTCTGCATGGGTTCTGCATAGATTCTACATGGATCCTGCATGGATTCTGCATGGATTCTGCATGGGTTCTGCATGGAACGTGCATGGATTCTGTATGGATTCTGCATAGATTCTGCATGGAACCTGCATGGATTCTGCATGGATTCTGCATGGATTCTGCATGGATTCTGTAACGCTGTCCAACGGGCAGTTTTATTCAGAGACTTTCACATGGCGATACTGACTTGACGTTTCAAGCCAGCCATCAGAATCAGAATTTTATTTATTCCGGAGGAATCCGATGAGCTATGAAGCTATTTTTCACAGATGTTCAGTCGGAGCACGGGGTCAGAACGTAACAACAACAAACGATGCAAAGACACGGATAGGACTGCAAAATGTAGGAGAGGTAAACAAATAGCTTGAACAATATATACTCATAAAATTAAACTGGATATATATTTTTTTATCTTACCAGCTAAAGGCCACGAAAAACGTAGCTCAACAAAGTGGCTTGATCATCATGAAGGTGTTTTGGGTTAGGTCGCGTGGAGGGTTACGACATATTTATACTTATGCGATCGAATCCAAGAACCTTTGTTATGAATAATTTTGGTCGCGAAAGCCGACTGCGTGTTCAATTGGCTTATCGTCGTGTCGAATTTCATAGCAGCAGAATAATCTAAATCATCTCAATGCATGTTTCTCAGCCACACCTTTCTGGGGCGATACTCAGAAGCGGCGATGATTGACATGGATCTGTGTAGTGTAAAAATATTGATAAATTCGTAATTTAATAATCAGGATGTGTTACTGAGCACTTTACGCGCGATGGGTAACTTCACATCACCACATTTTCACTCAACACATATGGTATACATTTAGTGGAAGAATTATATACAAAAAATAAAAACTCTGCCGGATGTGATACATCTGCTCGGGTAACAATTGCTTGCGCGTGATTTTTTTGTGTTGCTGTTTAGTTTTAGAGTAGGGAGTAATTAGCTGTGGCTGTTAAAGTGTCGACGATATATTTTAGCCGCGTCGTAAAACACCGCCACGTAGCCTGGTGCCACGGTGGCACGCGCCGTCGTCGACCGCACGTGGAGGCGTAAACAATGGCTAATAAAACAATGGCTAATAAAACAATGGCTAATAAAACAATGGCTCGCCAGATAGTAAAATGTTGTCCATTCGCTTCCCCAACACACCGGTGTGCTGTACTAGTAACGAATTGGCACGTTCTATTTCCGTGACAAACCTTACTAAATTGGCTGTGTCGGGTGGTGCTGGGTTTAACGACACATTTATATTTACGCGAACGAACCCCAAACAACCAGTGGTAGTTCTGTGCATGTCACAGAACTACCACTGAGATACACTGTAGCTCTTTTTAAGTGACCTCTGTTGCAAACTGCAGTGAGGGGAGGGGGGGGGCACTTTCCTACTTGCACAGCAACCATTGGTCAATGCGAGCAGCGAGGTGGGGGAGCCTCTAGGCAGGAGCAACCCCCCACAAACTCTGTTACTCACCAGAGACGATGGAACGGGGGTGGTGGCGTAGTGTAGGTGATGGTTGATGATCGAAAGCATGGAGAACAAACACACGCGCACACACACGTAAAGACACATATCCCCCGTATAGCTTTAACAAGCTGTCGGGGCAAGTGCTGTTAGCGAGTACCAATAAATGTCGGACGGGCTCACGAGCGGGTGGGTGGTGAGCACCACCTTCTTGCCCCCGTGCAGATGTTAACTACCTCGCCTGGTATACAGGAGGTCGTGGGTTGGATCCAAACCCTGACGCCTGCTGTGTATTTGGAGTGTGCGTGTCTCTCTCTCATCATCATCACGGTGGCTAGGAGATGTTAACTACCTCGCCTGGTATACAGGAGGTCGTGGGTTCGATCCCGACCCTGACGCCTGCTGCTGTATATTTGGAGTGTGCATGTCTCTCTCTCATCATCATCATCACGGTGGCTAGGAGATCTTAACTACCTCGCCTGGTATGGAGGAGGTCGTGGGTTCGATCCCGACCCTGACGCCTGCTGTATATTTGGAGTGTGCATGTCTCTCTCTCTCTCATCATCATCACGGTGGCTAGGAGATCTTAACTACCTCGCCTAGTATACATGAGGTCGTGGGTTGGATCCAAACCCTGACGCCTGCTGTATATTTGGAGTGTGCGTGTCTCTCTCTCATCATCATCACGGTGGCTAGGATATGTTAACTACCTCGCCTGGTATACAGGAGGTCGTAGGTTCGATCCCGACCCTGACGCCTGCTGTATATTTGGAGTGTGCATGTCTCTCTCTCATCATCATCACGGTGGCTAGGAGATCTTAACTACCTCGCCTGGTATACAGGAGGTCGTGGGCTCGATCCCGACCCTGAAGCCTGCTGCTGTATATTTGGAGTTTGCGTGTCTCTCTCCCCGTGGTCAGTACCATTTTTTTCTCCGGATTCTCCGGAGTTTCCCTCCACATTCATAAGCAACATCACGCGTTTAGGGTATTTGTCTGCTGCTATACATTTCCACGTGATGATGATGATGATGAGCCACTGCGTTGAGCTATCAATTGTGTTCACGTCGCTTCTGAAAAAGAGCTACATAGCTCAGTGGGCCTTACCCGGTAAAATAAAAAAATAAAAAGTTGAATAGCTTCGTCTAAGAGTGTACACATCACTCCAGGTACTCATTTCAGGCTGAGTCGACATAGGGGAGGCTCCGAACCGGTTCAGATATTCGTCACTGCGATTGGCCGTGAGCGGAAATTTTATTCGGGTCGTCGGGTTCGTAACAGTGCGCATAACCATCGCGATACCACTCTCCACACTAAGAAAACAACAACAACAACCCCCCATGTAGCCTCTCATCGCAGCACCTATGAAGGCCGGCACGGCACACGAGGAGGTGGTGCGAGAACAGCGCCACGCCCGACCGCCTTTGTCTCTCCAGTTGTTAAAATTGAATACACACTGCACAAAATACAGTAGTCATATTCTTGGTTCTTTCGGTAAAGTCACGTTGAAGGGAAACAATAAAATATATATATATATAAAATATATTATTTTAATAATAAAATATATATTATTTTATTGTTTCCCTTCAACGTGACTTTACCGAAAGAACCAAGAATATGAATCACAGCAGTCACGAAGGCTTTAAATAAAAAAAATATACAGTAGTCATTTCAGTCTGAGTCGACCTAGGGGAGGTCGGTCCAGCACACGTGCACACGCACACGCACACCGCACACGTGCACACGTGCACACGTGCACACACACACGTGCACACACGTGCACACACGTGCACACACACACGTGCACACACACACACGTGCACACACGTGCACACACACACGTGCACACACGTGCACACACACACGTGCACACACACACGTGCACACACACACACGTGCACACACACACGTGCACACACACACGTGCACACACGCACACACACGCGCACCGCACACCGCACACGTGCACACGCACACGTGCACACACACACGTGCACACACACACGTGCACACACGCACACACACGCGCACGTAAAAACGCACACACGCGCGCACACACACGTGCACAAAACATAGGAACGATTGTACGATGATGCGACAACCAATAGGAATGAATAATCGCTGATGACGCCACGCAGATTAAGAAGGACGAGAAGCCCAACAGGTGATGGATTGGGGGGGAGGGAGGGTTGGGAGGGTGGTGGTGAGGGTGCTGGGGTGGTGGGTGCCGGGGTGGTGGGGGGGTGCTGGGGGGGGGGGTGCTGGGTAGTGGGGGGGGGTGCTGGGGGGGGGGGGGGTGGCGCGCTGCGCTACGAACCCGGCAGAGACCCGAGTTCGACTCCCGCTCACGGCCACCCACACCACGTGACGATTCTCTGAACGGGCCGTGGGGCCTGCCCCTAAGTCGACTCGGTCTGAAACGAGTGCCAACTGGGTACCTGGTGCGGTGTGTAAACGTCGCACACTGGGGAGGCAAAGGCGGCCGGGCGGGGGGTGCTGGCCACCCACTCGCTCGTGTGCCGTGTTGGCCTTCGTTTGGTGCTCGATAGCATCACCTGCCCCAGCAGTCTATAGCGGTTACAGGGGGTTGAGGGGTGGTAATCTTTATCTTTGTTTCTGATGAGAGCGGAGAGTGGAGAGAGGGTGTTGCGGGGGGGGGGGGGGGAGATAAGAAGAGTTAGGGCGCGTTATCTCGACTCTGGCGGCTTTGGCTGGCTTACACGCACGGGCAGCTCTGCGGAGAGAGTCCGCACACGTGTGTGTCACGTGTGTGTCACGTGTGTGGTGTGTTTGAGCGGTGGCGCAGTGGTCAGCGCACCGCCCTGCGAACTCAGCGACCCCAGATTCAATTGCCGCTAGCGGCCACAACTTGAGTTGAATAATGATCAGAAGCGGTCCTCCCATAGGTCAACTCAGCCTTGTACACGAGTACGTGGTGCGGCGTGTATATTAAACGTCAGTCGGGTGCTGTTTTTATGTTGCACTTGGACGATTCGATTCAGTCTCCAGGCGCGGCAGTTGAAACAATGAGGGCAAGTTTTTATTTTGTGTTTTGTATAAATCCATCCTCGCACCACCCCACATCTGCCCGCCTGGCTGCGTAGCTGGGTTCACCGCCGTTACATCAATCGGCAGCTCCCGTGTGACGGTGGGGTAACGTGTGAGTGTTCCTACGTCTTTCGAGGCGTCTGGGTAGCGTGGAAGAGTAGGCCAAAGCACCCGCCAAAGGGTCTCTCTCTCTGGAGTTCCATAAACTATATATTTATTATACCAGGTAGGGCCACAAATTATTGCCCAACGAAGTGGCTTATCACGTGGAATGCAAAGCATTCACACTAAACACGTGATGTTGATTCTAAATGTGGAGAAAAAAACCGGAGGACCCGGAGAAAAATCCCCGCGAGTACGGGGGGAGAGAGACACACACAGACTCCGAATATACAGCAGCAGGCGTCAGGATCGGGATCGAAACCACGACCTCATGCATACCAGGCGAGGTAGTTAACATCTCTCCACCTCGTGGAGGGTCTTCCACCAGCAGTGGCGTGAGCAAGCAATTGCAGGGCTGTGCCTTTACCGTGTGTATATATTAATATATATTTTAAATTCTGATCGTGGGGTCCAAATTCCGTGGGGGGGGGGGGGGGGGGGGGAGAGGTCAAAATGTGACGTTGGCTCCGTGTCGGCTACGTGCGCTCTTGGCCCCGAGAGCCACGCCACGACGACTCGCGAGTGGAATATTTGTCTTTGTTGTGTTGTGCGCGTGTGTGTGTGTCTCTCTCGATATATCACACTCAAGTAGCTAATCGCAGCCTCTATCATAGCAACGGCCTGAGCAAAACCCACGGGGAGACCGTGAATCAATCACAGGAAGCTCCCGCGAGAGACACGGGGAGAGGGGGGGAGTGAAAGCTTGCATCGTAAAAGACACATTGTCATCGATAGAAGATACTTTAATCGATGGTCATTTCCATTACCTGCAAGACGCAGCCACGATTATCATCATCGTCGTCGTGATTATAAATCATCATACGTTACGTAAATTCATCATCATGACAATTTCCATCATCATCATTATAATAATAATATAAACGATAAATCTCTCCTATTATGAACAACGTTATCTTCACCATCCGTTCCATCTATCGTCATCATTATCATCAATGAAATAATGTATTCCATCATCGTTATAACTACAATACAATTATCATCAACCTTTTAATCGTCATATTCATGAGCACTATCATTTACATCCCATTAATCATCATCAGTCATCCCAAAACCGGATTGCTCCTGATTTAAAAAAAAAACCCATATCTTTATGGCTCTGAGACTTTCCTGGGTGCAGGCGAGCCTTGTTATTGTGACGATGGTGACGATGGTGACGATGGTGACGATGGTGACGATGGTGACGATGGTGACGATGGTGACGATGGTGACGATGGTGACGATGGTGACGATGGTGACGATGGTGACGATGGTGACGATGGTGACGATGGTGACGATGGTGACGATGGTGATTTGAAAAAAACAAATGCGTGTTGTGACCACGCGGCACACAGCTAATCGGGTAAATAACCGCGTCACGTGGCCTGGATTTTAAGAGGCAGCTGCAATCCGGCTCCTCATTAAACTCAAGATCAGCTTTGTGTAAATTTGTCCCCAAAAGATATTTATGGCTCTATGAGCCACAATTGGTTAACATCACTGAACCCGTGGGTAGCCTTGTCTGGCTCTATGAACCACGGGCGGTTAACAACACTGAACCCTTGGGAAGCCTTTGTCAGGCTCGATGAGCCAAAGTCATTAACAACACTGAGCCCTTGCGTCCAAGATGCGGTTACAGATGTAGCCCTGTGCCGGCGATTACGAACCTACGGGCCGCACGCGAAGTCTAGCAGCCTCCCGCTGTTATTATTGAGCGGATCTGCAGGGCCCCCCATGCCTTCTAAACGCTTCCACCCGAGCGCTCACGTCGTGACTCGGCCGGGCATTAGTCAGACAAAACGACGACTTCAGCCAGCACCTCGGGAGGGAAAAAACATAGAGGGCATCTGACTCATGAGCTTTGCCTGCATCCCTCACCGTCGGCACGGCCGTAAGCCACCACCGTCAGCACCAATCCTCGCCTCCTGTTGATAGCTAGGTGAGCCCACAGCAGCCTGAAGACTCGCGGCTACCCACACCTCGCCACTCCCCTCCCCAAACCCCCATTCGTTCTTTTACTTTGAACAGGAGACACTCCTCGTTTGACAGGAGCTTGTCTCGAGTGGAGGACTGTTCACCCCGACGCGGTGGCCCTTAGGGCCAGAACCAGTCCATCAGACCTCCTGTATCCGAGGTCCAGACAGAAGGATGGCAGCCTCTCTTCTCCTCCCGAGTAAGCGTTTGCGGACATTCCACAGAGTCTGAGCTGCAATGATTGACAGTTGTTGGGAGGATTCAGTCCACTGGCTCTGCCAGACGCCTGCCCCCTCTAGGCCTCCACCATCGTCTTACACAGACTTTCAGCAGCACAAATGTCAATAATAATAATAATAGGGTTTTTCCCCTTTTTTCTGGCAACAAAACTGAAACCTTTTTACAAGGATTCATGTCTGCATTAATCACAATACCTGCAGTCAAAATGCAAACAAAAAACATACTATGATAATATATGCATTGTCCTTGAAACTGATTGGTCCACACCAAGGGACGACTTTCTTTTGAGCCTCGACCCAATTGGTGCTCGACCAGGTGACGCCAAAAGGCCAAAAGGCGTTACCTGGTCGAGCACCAATTGGGTCGAGGCTCAAAAGAAAGCCGTCCCTTGGTGTGGACCAATCAGTTTCAAGGACAAAGCATATATTATCATAGTATGTTTTTGTTTACATTTTGACTGCAGGTATTGTGGTTAATGCAGACATGAATCCTTGTAAAAAGGTTTCAGTTTTGTTGCCAGAAAAAAGGGGAAAAACCCTATTATTACATTTTGATACTGGCAAAGGAGGTCTAATGATGTAGATGTCAATAAACCAAACATGTAACCACCCTTCAGCCACACGTCTCGTACAGCGGCGTTGCAAATGTTCACGTCTTTGAATGGGCAGCAACAGCCAACTGGAGGCAGCGAGACACGGCAAAAAGGCCTACTTCGTTGATTTGCGGGTCAGACCGCGTGAGTACAATGCGTGTCGCAAACCCTCCTCCACCCGACACAGCGAATTATGAAATGTGTCACGCGACGACCAAGCGTGCTAACCCATGACCACTCGAGCACGCGAGCGTGTTGGAGGGTGACGTCGGAGATCCAGGCTTCTGGCAACTGCCTGATGATGCCGGTTGTACACCACCAGCGACACGCCAGTAGTACCACATTTCGATTTAAAGCTTTCGTGACTGCAAGGATTCATCTTCTTTGGTTCTTTCGGTAAAGTCACGTAGAATGAGAATTTTATTGTTTTATTTTATTATTTTATTCTCATTCTACGTGACTTTACCGAAAGAACCAAAGAAGATAGTACCACAAAGTTAAAAATGTTGCGGCCTTGCTGTCCAACTCACCGGTGGTGCTGAAAGCAGTGGTACATTGGCCACGTTTGACGGGGGAGAGGGGGGAAAGGGGGATGGGGAGAGCGGGGTGACGGGGGAGCGGGGGGAAGGGGGAGCAGGCGAAGGGGAGAGAATGAAGACAAAGATGGAGAAAGGGTGAAGAGTCAGACGAGAAGGAGGGACGGGAAGACACGGGGGATTCTGAAGTTGCGAGCGCGGGCGACCTTGAAAGAGATCGGGGGAGGGCGGGGATGTATGAGAGGGATGTTGAAGAAACGGGGATCAAGGGTCGATTTGGGAGGGGGGAGTATAATTTTTAATTTAGAGCAGGGGAGAAGGGGGGGGGGTCATGGAGAAGAGACGGAGACGAGGAGCAGGAGGAGAGGAGTTGCAGGTCACGAGGGGGAGCAGGGGGAGGGAGCCGGCGTCATTTACGCATGACAGTGGCAGCGGTGGTGATGGTGGTGGTGATGGCGGTGATGGCGGTGATGGTGAAGATGGCGGTGGTGAAGGTAGTGATGATGGGGGTAGTTGTGATGCTTGTAGTAATGGTAATGATGGGCGAATGTGGTTCGTGGTAGTGGTTTTGGTAACGATGATGGGTGAGGTGGTGGTGGTGGTTTTAGTGATGATGATGATGATGGGTGAGGTGGTGGTGGATTTAGTGATGGTGATAATGATGGGTGAAGGTGGTGGAGGAGCAGCAGAGGTGGCGTCTCGCTCTCACGCACAAACTCTGCGATGTTTACGGAATGAAGAGAGAGAGATGGTGACCGAGGATCGAGAGAGAGGGGTAGGAGAGAGCAAGAGCTGCACGCACTCCCGACACGAGTACACGAACCTTCTCGTGGGACATCGTGAAGCGGCGCGGCGAGGAGCCGATGCCTCGCTTCTCTCGCCGTCTTCCCGTCCCACGTCTCTCCTCCTCCTCCTCCTCGGATTATCACCCCGGTCTCTGTCGTCTTCCGATGAATGAATGCTCCCCTTAACACTCCCTCGCTCTCCCCCCTCCTATCGTCGCATGCCCCCCCCCCCCACCACTCCCCACTCCCCGCTCATCCCTGTGGGGGTGGCCGCTCATCGGGAATCCGAGATTAGCGCTGTAATCTGCTCCGTCTCCATGGGAACCTGCGACACGACGCTCAACCCACGCACACCTGGGGAGTGTCACAGGCGCCGCGAGGGGCGTGTTCCCACGATTTACCCGATCCCACGCACACCGCCAGCCATGCCTGCCCACGCTCACCCTGCCCATGCTGCTCACCGGTCTGCTCACCCACTCACCGCCATCAATGCAGACCCCCACTCGCAGACTCCTCCCCTATCCATCTAAAATAAAATAAAAAACAATCTGCGGAAGTCGGTTTTGTTGTTGCGAAAGGAAATGTCAGTGGATGTCAGATTAAGACGGTGGCGAGATGTTACCGCCCTTGCCCGGTATACGGGTGGTCGTGAGTTCGATCCCGACCCCGACGCCTGCTGTGTATTTGGAGTGTGCGTGTCTCTTTCTCTCTCTCCACGTGCTCGCGTGGGGTTTTCTCCGGCTCCTCGGGTATTCCCCTCCACACTTAGACTCGACATCACGCGTCTCGAGTATTTGGTTGCTAGAAATGTCCACGTGATGACGAGCCACGTCATTTGTGGCCAGGTCGCTTCTGAACAAAAGAGCTTTTCAGCTCAGTGGGGTCTCACCTGCTAAAATACAAAATACTCTTTGGTTCTTTCGGTAAAGTCACGTAGGGAAAAAAATAAAGACAAATTTAAACAAAATAAAACAAAAATGAAAACAACGATTTTCTTTTTTACCTACGTGACTTTACCGAAAGAACCAAGGAGTATGGATCCTTGCAGTCACGAAAACTTCATATTTAGAAAAATACAAAATATTTTTTTTTTAAAGAAGGAATGAATGTTTCATGCCGATGTTCTCCGCTTTAGTCTCATCGTTTACCTGGGACAATGGCAATAGTAATGGATTCATAAATCCATCTGTGCGAAGCCAGGTGAGTTTTACGTTGTACGTTCTATTACACATTGTAAACGACGAGTGGTAGCATCCTGTGCACCTAATTATATCGTAGCCTAAACATGCGAATCGTTCATCTTACACAAGCAACGTCAACGTAGAATGTGCGATTGCTGTTGAGATCGTGAGACTGCTTCCACGGATTTCTCCTCGCTCCTGATTGCCCCTGATAAGCGATGCACCCTTTGCTGGGCGGGGGTGGGGGGGCGAGGTGGGGGTAGTGGGGGGGCTAGGTGGGGGGGGGGCCGAGGTGGGAGGGGGGCCGAGGTGGAAGGGGGCCGAGGTGGGGGGGGGCGAGGTGGGGGGGGGGGGCGAGGTGGAAGGGGGCAAGGTGGGGGGGGTGTACAGAGCCAGTCGCTAAGCGCCGATGTAGATCGGCAGATGTAGATATCGTTAAAGGTGCGGCCCGTACATGATTGTGAAGCGTTTAGGGCGACGCTTGGAGCACTTAGGGAGGTTGTAGCGAGGCACCCTTATCGGCGAATGTGTTGGGTTCATTGATAGTTGTGCTGGGAACGAACGCCGTCCCTGAGTTAAAACAATCATCATCATTATTATATTTGAAATCAAATCTGAAGATGTCGGTTTTTAGGATCGTGTTTAAGTAATGAGCGCATACATTTTTATTTAAAGCTTTCGTGACTGCAGGGATTCATATTATTGGTTCTTTCGGTAAAGTCACGTTTTATATTTTTATTATTTTATTGTTTCCCTTCTACGTGACTTTACCGAAAGTACCAAGAATTGTTTAATAATTTTGCTCGACAACAACAACAATAACTCAGCTGTCGAGTCTTTCTAGATTCTATAACATTCCTGCGTAGGTGCTGGCGGTTGTGCTGTATCGATCTCTGAAGCCTCTACCCGGTACGTGGTGTGAAACGTCGGACATTGTGCCGAACAACACCCGGTACAATCCCATAAACACGTGGGGGGTGTTTTATTTAGATTGAATTTCTTTCTAAAAAGATTCTCCGGGACAAAGAGCGCTATAACGAATCGGCGTTCCACAGGGTCGCACGAAGCGAGGTCTGCCTTTCACAGGTATGCTCTAGGCGACGTCGTTTTTGTGTCATGTGCTATGTAGAAGGGTTATTGTCCGAAACGCCGCCTATTAGAAGTATATTTTAAGGCAGTGCACTTGATAAATGTGTTTGATTTTTTTCGATAGGCGTTGGATGTCTTTAGCCCTTATGAGACATTGGAATTCGATGAACAGGCGGGGACACTCCTGATGGCGATGTCGTTTTAAGAGTGAATGAACATCGCGGTGAATAACAGCGCCTCTTGTGGCTGCACGACTAACGTGAGCCCGTTGCAAAACAAAGACAAAGATCCCCCGTACAGCGCTAACAGACTGTTGGGGCAAGTGCTAAGAATAGGTTTGAACCCTTTCTGGCAATAAAACAGTCGTGTTAAGATGTCAAAACACCAAACTGAAACCTTTTTGCAGGGAATCATGTCTGCATTAACCACAAATACTTGTGGTGAACATGCAAAGAAAAAAAATACATGCTCTGATAGTATATGATGATGCATTGTCTTTGAAAACTGATTGGTCCACACCAGAGACAGCTTTCTTTAAAGCCTAGTCTCAGTGTTAGACCAGAGGATGCCAAAAGGCGAAGTTGGACATACAAACATACACGGGGACGTTTTGAGTTACTTGGCTTCATGCGCCAGGAGTTCACCTTCGCCATCATCTACTTTCGTACGGCGGGCGTGATGTCCACGACAGATTTCACATTTACCGCGGTCAAGCGTCGAAAGCCACACGCCGTAAGAACGAGAGCGGCGTAGACAACGTGTCCTCCCATCAATCGTGAGAATCAAAGCGCTCCTCCGTGTCCGTGCCTGTCTGCATCTCTCTCTGTACAATGTGCAGCCTCTCCACCGCTTAATCTGACCCAATTTCAAGGAAGCAGAGAATTCGGAGCCACGCACACTTCACCTCTTTGTTGCTGCTAATAATGAAATTAAATGCAATTTGTAACCCCCTCCCCACCACACCTCCCCCACCACCAATCCTCCCAACCCCTCCCCCCAACCCTCCACCCCATCCGTGGACCACGTCGCAGTTGCACCGCCTGCGTGCTCCAAAGGCAAGCCACTTTCCCGAAGCTACAATTTCCGCGCTCACTCTCTGAGACACCCTCTATCTTTCTCTCTCTCTCTCACCCCATCTCTCACTCTCTCTTTCTCTCTCTCTCTCTTTTTCTCTCTCTCTCTCTCACCCCACCTCTCACTCTCTCTTTCCCTCTCTCTCACACTCTCTCTCTCTCTCTTTACAAGAGCGTTTTCATTCATTGGGTGCCTTACCTGGCCAATAAGCGCCACGATCTTGCAAACTTCATCCGTGCCCAAGCGAAGACGGCAGTTTACAAGAACAGCAAAAGAACAAAACCGATGGCCTCTGAACATGGTGCTCCACTGTGGCACAATATTCAGGGGCCTGCTCAAGACACGACTCTCGCTGGGACACCGCGAACCGCTCCGATGCCAGCGACGTGCGCGTGGCTCTCTGAACGGTGGCGAAGGGGGTGGGAGAAGACTTCTACACCGGCGCTCACAGCATTCTGCACTTCACTTTGTCAACGAGCTGACGCGTCTTGCGCGCGGCGTAGCGCGTGTAGTGGTCTCTTTGTGACATCACGCTGCATTCGATGTCACGTGGTATCGAAATCGACTCCAGTGCATTTTGTTTTGCTGCTGGCAGCAATAAAAGTGGTTTGACAGTCAAAAGTCTCACACCCTCTCTCTCTCTTACACTCTCACTCACACACTCTCTCTCTTTCTCTCTCACACTCTCTATCTCTCTCTCTCTTAACCAATGTTCCGCCTTTTGGGGGACATCTTCAGGAAACTGGGGGTACCCTTCTACAACAGCAGCTTCGTATATGGGGGTGGTGCCTTACCTGGCTAACAAGCGCCATGACCTCGCCAACTTTGCCTGTGCTCAGGCGAAGTTGACGGTGTACAGAACGAGAAAAAAGATGCTGCAAGGTGACACTGACGGCTGCTCTGTGCTGCTTCCAGTGTTCAGGGGCCTGCTTAAGGCGCGGCTCCGGCTGGAGCACGCCACGTACCACACACATGTCGGTGATGTGCAGCGCGTCTTCTTCGAACGCTGGGGAGCCGGACAAGCCCCTCTCTGTACCAGCGTGGACGGCACCACCCCACGTGTTCACCTTCTGAAGCGCTCGCTCGTCACCGTGGCGTGCGCGATGACCACCACCACCACCACCACGTGACTTTTCTTTCGTGTTGTGCGCGGTGCTTTTTAGCGCCACAGCGCGTGGATTTGTAACGTTTATTTTCATTTGTTTGCTGGTGACTTTGTGTATTTCATATCGAAATCGCCTCCAGTGCTTTTGCTGCTGGCGGCAATAAAAGTTGTTTAAAAAGTCAAAAAGTCTCTCTCACTCACACTCTCTCACTCACACTCTCTCCCTCTCTCACCCACCTGTGTGTCGAGTTTCTCCTTGTTAACAGCCGCTCCGTCATTTTCCAACAACCTGGCAGACACAGCGTGTGCCTCATTAAGTGACATGCATTAAACACACAACGGCAAAGGTCCCCCGTATAACCTTCAACAGTCTGATGGGGCAAGTGGTGTTAGTGAGCGCCTACGAAGCACGGAACGTCACGCGAGGGGGTGGGTGGCAAGCACCAAGCTCCGCCGCCTTTGTCTCCCCAGTGGCGATGTTGTTACGCACCGCACGAAGTACTCATTTGAGGCTGAGTCGACCTGGAGGAGGCCCAGAACCGGTTGAGATAATCGCCACTGGTGATGGCTGTCGAACTCCGGTCGCCGGGTTCGTAGAGAGCGCGCTAACCGCTACACACACACACGTGTGTAAGTGCACACGCACACGTGTGTAAGTGCACACACATACACGTGTGTAAGTGCATACACACACGTGTGTAAGTGCATACACACACACCTGTGTAAGTGCGCACACACACGTGTGTAAGTGCGCACACACACACGCGTGTGTAAGTGCACACACACGCACGTGTGTAACAACAACAACCGCCATTCGCCACTAACTGGCGCTGACGTCACCACGACGCTTGTGCCAGGCCATGTGCACCTTGAGGCCACGTGAAGTGTCGAACGCCCGCGGCCAGGAGGTCACGGGGCAGACCCAGGTGCCACGGGTCGACTGACTGAGATTACTGGCTGGTGCACCACCTGTGCCCCCTACTGTGCCAACCTGCTGTGCTTTAGCCACTCGGCGCTCCGCTCGTTGTTGTGAGCGTCGCTCCTCCGCCCTCCGTTGTTGTTGGAGGGCGACTGCCTCCAACTGCCCAATAGCGTCCTTCACGAGTCTCCTCCACAGAGGCCGATCTTGACACCGCTGGTACCAGTCATCGGCAAGTCCACTCAGCTCCACGTACCACATCACTCCATCTCTTCTCTAGCCCTTGCCGCGCCCGTTTAGCCCCCTCGATCCGTCCAAACAAAAGCTGTTTCGGCATGCGGTGGCTGGGCATGCGGGCTACATGACCCAGCCTTCCCTGCCGGAGGAGCTCACCGATGGGACCTTGCCCAGATCTTTCAAGGCTTTGTGAGCTCCTCACACAATCCAGCCTGGTTAAACCCAGGATGGATCGTAGGCTGGCCAGCCTAAATGTTTCCAACCGGCGAAGATGCTCCAATAAGGTGGTCCACATTTCGCAAGCGTAGAGAAGGGAGGGAATGACCGTGGCCGAGAAGACCTGAAGCTTAGTGCGGAGCGACAGACCAGGTAGCTTTTACACAGCGTTACGCAACCGATGAAAATATATTGCCGCTCGACTGATTCGGAGTGAGATCTCTGCTGTTAAACTGGAGCTGGTCATAAGCACACTGCCCAGGTATGGGAAACTCTCTACTCTCTCCACAACTGCCCCATCACCGATTGGGAGTTGTGGGGGTGGAGTGTCCGATGTTACAAAATACCCAGGCAGGTGCTTAGTTTTGGTGGGGCTGATGGTAAGGCCCCATCTCTTAGTGGCACGCTCCAGTCTCAGCAGCAGCGTCTCCAACTCCTCCTCTGAATGAGCAGCTATTACCAAATCATCGGCACACTTGGTTGAGCAATAGGGAGCCATCCCTTGACCGCACCCGGGCATCGATCAGCCTCCCATTATATCTGTACCAAATGCTGATTCTCCCGGTACAGCTATTGAAGGCTTTACAAACTACGTGGTCAAAATAGATGTTAAATAATGTGGGAGCCAGAGGACATCCCTGTCGCACCCCAAGGTGTACAGGGAATGGCTCTGACTCCCGGCCACGTAGTTTTACCCAGGCCCGCTCACCATCTCGGAGGTCCTTAATGATCGTGAGCAGAGGGTCAGGGACTCCAAAAGCACGAAGAACAACCCAGACGTGTGTGTGTGTAAGTGTACACACATACACACGTGTGTTTACTTTCCGCAACAGCCCGTGGTTGTGATACATGGAGTATCTGTGTGCTGACTCTGTGGTTATTTCGGTAAAGTCACGTGACTTTACCGAAATAACTTTACCGAAATAACTAAACAGTATGGATTCTTGCAGTCACGAAAGCTTCAAATCTGTACGCTGAATGCGATCCCGCTCACTGCTGAACACCAGTGACGATTATCCGAATCGGTCCTGAGCCTACCCTAGGTCGACTCAACCTCAAATAAGTACCTGCTTTTGGTATCAAAATATCGCCAACTGGGGAGACAAAGGTGGACGGGCGTGGTGCTCGCTAACAGCACTTGCTCCTCCAGACTGTTCAGGCTGTACGGGGGATCTTGGCTCTTTGTCTTTGTGCAGCGTAGATGAATCGCGGTGATTCCCAGCGGCACTCACCACGCTCCGCAACACAGCCACAAACACAGTCCCCATCGCGGAGATGACGAACGCCGCTCACTCCGCAACCCGTCAACCCCTTATCCTCACGGCCAACAACAGGAGCAGGATGGAGGAGGAGGGGAGTAAGGGAGGGAGGGGGAGGAGGGGGGAGGGAGGAGGGGGGGAGAATGATGATGATGGTACCGGACTGCGGTCTGGGTCAGTGGTTAAGATTTGGAGACACGAGGGGAGAAGGAACGGTGAGTGGTGGTGTGGAGTGTGGGTGGGGAGGAGTGGGAGGAGGGGGGCGAAGTGGATCAAAGCTAAGGGGATACTGTGCGACACTCCTCCCCCGTCTCGTATCGCCTTGGCGCCCTTACAGGTAGCTATAGTCACGCATCCTTGCTGGGCTCTGAAGAGGATGCGAGGGACGGAGAGTCGATGAGTGACGGGAGAGTCGAGGAGTGACGGGAGAGTCGAGAGGTCGTGGGAGAGTCGAGGAGTGATGGGAGAGTCGAGGAGTGACGGGGAGAGTCGAGGGGACGTGGGAGAGTCGAGGAGTGACGGGAGAGCCGAGGGGTCGTGGGAGAGTCGATGAGTGACGGGAGAGTCGATGAGTGACGGGAGAGTCGAGGAGTGATGGGAGAGTCGAGGAGTGACGGGGAAAGTCGAGAAGTGATGGGAGAGTCAAGGAGTGACGGGAAAGTCGAGGAGTGATGGGGGAGTCGAGGAGTGACGGGAGAGTCGATGAGTGATGGGAGAGTCGAGGAGTGATGGGGGAGTCGAGGAGTGACGGGAGAGTCGAGGGATGATGGGAGAGTCGAGGAGTGACGGGGAGAGTCGAGGAGTGATGGGAGATTCGAGGACTGACGGGAGAGTCGAGGAGTGATGGGAGAGTCGAGGAGTGACGGGGCGAGTCGAGGAGTGACGGGAGAGTCCAGGAGGGACGAGGGAGTTAAGGAGTCGTGGGAGAGTCGAGGAGTGACGGGAGAGTCGAGGAGTGACGGGAGAGTCGAGGGATGATGGGAGAGTCGAGGAGTGACGGGAGAGTCGAGGAGTGACGGGGAGAGTCGAGGAGTGACGGGAGAGTCGAGGAGTGACGGGAGAGTTGAGGAGTGACGGGAGAGTCGAGGGATGATGGGAGAGTCGAGGAGTGACGGGAGAGTCGAGGAGTGACGGGAGAGTCGAGGAGTGACGGGGAGAGTCGAGAAGTGGCGGGAGAGTCGATGAGTGACGGGAGAGTCGAGGAGTGACGGGAGAGTCGAGGAGTGACGGGAGAGTCGGGGAATCGTGGGGGAGTCGAGGAGTGACGGGGGAGTCGAGTAGTGACGGGAGAGTCGAGGAGTGACGGGAGAGTCGAGGAGTGATGGGGGAGTCGAGGAGTGATGGGAGAGTCGAGGAGTGATGAGAGAGTCGAGGAGTGACGGGGGAGTCGAGGAGTGACGGGAGAGTCGAGGAGTGATGGGAGAGTCGAGGAGTGACGGGAGAGTCGAGGAGTGATGGGAGAGTCGAGGAGTGATGGGAGAGTCGAGGGGTCGTGGGGGGAGTCGAGGAGTGACGGAAGAGTCGTGGAGTGATGGGGGAGTCGAGGAGTGATGGGAGAGTCGAGGAGTGATGAGAGAGTCGAGGAGTGACGGGGGAGTCGAGGAGTGACGGGAGAGTCGAGGAGTGATGGGAGAGTCGAGGAGTGACGGGAGAGTCGAGGAGTCGTGGGAGAGTCGAGGAGTGATGGGAGAGTCGAGGAGTGACGGGAGAGTCGAGGAGTGATGGGAGAGTCGAGGAGTGATGGGAGGGTCGAGGGGTCGTGGGGAGAGTCGAGGAGTGATGGGAGAGTCGAGGAGTGATGGGAGAGTCGAGGAGTGATGGGAGAGTCGAGGGTCGTGGGAGAGTCGATGAGTGATGGGAGAGTCGATGAGTGACGGGAGAGTCAAGGAGTGATGGGAGAGTCGAGGAGTGATGGGGGAGTCGAGGGATCGTGGGAGAGTCGAGGAGTGATGGGAGAGTCGAGGAGTGATGGGAGAGTCGAGGAGTGATGGGAGAGTCGAGGGGTCGTGGGAGAGTCGAGGAGTGATGGGAGAGTTGAGGAGTGACGGGAGAGTCGAGGAGTGATGGGAGAGTCAAGGAGTGACGGGAGAGTCGAGAAGTGACGGGAGAGTCGATGAGTGGCGAGATGGATGTGTCCCTGATCAATCAATGAGTGAGATCGCTCCATCCACGCTCCGCAGGGTCGCGTGTTGTTTCCCTGCACATCTAAAACTAACGTCACGCGTTTCGAGTATTTGGCTGCTGCGATGAATGTCCAAGCGATGACGACGACAATCCCACTTCGTTGAGCTATCGCGTGTGATAGTAGCCAGCTCGCTGCTGATCAAGAGCTGCATAGCTCAGTGAGCCTTACCTGGTAATTAAAACTAGTTTAGAGTTTATTTACTGTCTGTGTTGCTCGGTGTCTCTCACACACACATCCCATGAGCACGGTTGGATACGTACGGCGAGAAAGAAGTTCAACATACTCTTTACACTCCCACCAATTACCCACAAACTCTTTCACACACTCTCTCGACCATTCACCCACACACCCTCTTCACTACACTCTCTCAGACTCACCCACTCACCCACGTACTTCCCATACGTTTTCACCCACGCACTCTCTCTCACACTCTCTCACACTCTCTCTCTCTCTCTCACACTCTCGCACTCTCTCGCACGCTCTCTCACACTCTCTCAGGCACTCTCTCACCCTCTCTCACTCTCTCTCTCACACTCTCTCTCACACTCTCACTCTCTGTCTCACACTCTCTCTTTCACTCTCTCACTCTCTCTCTCACACTCTCTCTCACACTCTCTCTCTCGCACTCTCTCTCACACTCTCTCACCCTCTCTCTCACACTCTCACACTCTCTCACTCACACTCTCTCTCACACTCTCTCTCGCACTCTCTCTCACACTCTCACACTCTCACACGCTCACACTCTCTCTCTCGCACTCTCTCTCACACTCTCACACTCTCACACTCTCTCTCACACTCTCACTCTCTCACACTCTCACACTCTCACACTCTCTCACACTCTCACACTCACTCTCAGACGCTCTCACACTCTCACACTCTCGCACTCTCTCACACTCTCACACTCTCACACTCTCACACTCTCCCTCACACTCTCTCACACTCTCTCACACTCTCTCTCTCACACTCTCTCACACACTCTCTCACACACTCTCTCACACACTCACTCTCACACTCTCTCTCACACTTTCTCTCTCACACACTCTCTCTCACACTCTCTCTCTCACACTCTCGCACACTCTAATACTCTCTCACACACTCTCACACACACTCTCACACACTCTCTCTCACACTCTCTCACGCGCTCTCTCTCTCCGCACGCTCTCCCAGGCACTCACGTCTCCTTGCCCCACACGCTCCTCAGCGTCTCCGTCTTCAGGGGCATCGCCGCGACGCGTCAGGCACCCGCACTCCTGTAGTCCGCGATTTCACCTCCACTCCTGTAGATCGCGATTCACCGGCACTCCTGTAGTCCGCGATTTCACCTCCACTCTTGTAGTCCGCGATTTCACCTGCACTCCTGTAGTCCGCGATTTCACCTGCACTCCTGTAGTCCGCGATTTAAACTGCACTCCTGTAGTCCGCGATTTCAACTGCACTCCTGTAGTCCGCGATTTCACCTCCACTCCTGTAGCTCGCGATTTCAACTGCACTCCTGTAATCCGCGATTTCAACTGCACTCCTGTAGTCCGCGATTTCAACTGCACTCCTGTAGTTCGCGATTTCAACTGCACTCCTGTAGTCCGCGATTTCAACTGCACTCTTTTAGTCCGCGATTTCAACTGCACTCCTGTAATACGCGATTTCAACTGCACTCTTGTAATCCGCGATTTCAACTGCACTCTTTCAGTCCACGATTTCAACTGCACACCTGTAATCCGCGATTTCAACTGCACTCTGGTAATCCGCGATCCACAGCGGAAGGCGCGATGTGCAGATGTGGACACGCAGCCTCTCTCTCGCTGTCTATTTGTATTGCTCTGTCTCTCTCTCTCTACACCGTGTCTTTGTGGGCGTCTCTCTCTCGTTGGTCTCTGTCGCTCTCGAGTCTCTGTCGATGTGTGTCTCTCTCTCTATGTGTCTGTGTGTGTCTCTCTCTATGTGTGTGTCTCTGTGTGTCTCTCTCTGTGTCTGTGTGTGTCTCTCTCTATGTGTGTGTCTCTGTGTGTCTCTCTCTCTCTATGTGTCTGTGTGTGTGTCTCTGTGTGTCTCTGTGTGTGTCTCTGGGTGTCTCTCTCTATGTGTCTGTGTCTCTGTGTGTGTCTCTGTGTGTGTCTCTGTGTGTGTCTCTCTCTATGTGTCTGTGTCTCTGTGTGTGTCTCTGTGTGTGTCTCTGTGTGTGTCTCTCTCTATGTGTCTGTGTCTCTGTGTGTGTCTCTGTGTGTCTCTGTGTGTGTCTCTGTGTGTCTCTCTCTATGTGTCTGTGTGTGTCTCTGTGTGTCTCTGTGTGTGTCTCTGTGTGTCTCTCTCTATGTGTCTGTGTCTCTGTGTGTGTCTCTGTGTGTGTCTCTGTGTGTGTCTCTCTCTCTATGTGTCTGTGTCTCTGTGTGTATCTCTGTGTGTGTCTCTGTGTGTCTGTGTGTGTCTGTATGTGTGTCTCTCTCTCTATGTGTCTGTGTCTCTGTGTGTGTCTCTGTGTGTCTCTCTCTCTATGTGTCTGTGTCTCTGTGTGTGTCTCTGTGTGTGTCTCTCTATCTCTTGTCTCGGGCTATTGGACCGTGGCGCCGCCTCGTGTCTCCTCCTCTGCCCGGACTGGGGAGCTCCTTCCGAGGGGGATGCGACGCGAAGTGGCCCTGCCCCGTGCGGATTAAAAGCGCAAAGGCGATTTGCTGAGATTACAACCGCGGGATTCATTACTTAGTCCATATTATAATCGATAATTTATTAATATATGACGTCATTACGGCCCCGGGTAGTGTAATGGATAGGGCGCTGTGGTTGGCCTCAGTGGCCTTGGAGACCCAGAGGTCGCCGGTTGTCCGATCTTCCGATGCGGCAGTTGCCTCTGCACTCCCAGCAGGAGGGGGGTAAAGTATGGGTACTGCCTCGTCTTCGAGCACGTGCTGACCAGCGTGGGAGAAGTAGGCATAAATATCCCTCTAGAGGAGCTGTCTAGAGCTCCCTTTCAGTTGACGGCCCGTCCGCCAGTGGTAGTGTGAGCAGGCAAGCACTTGCAGGGATGCGCCTTTAACCCATGCGTTCATTATTTCATTGTTGAAAGGTAGAAAGGGTGCGGCTCCACCAGCATTGGTCCGGGGCGCCAACCCGCAGTAACGGTGACGATGAGATGTTAACTCCCTCGCCTGGTGTGCAGGAGGTCATGGGTTCGATCCCGACCCTGACGCCTGCTGCTGTATATTTGGAGTTTGCGGTGTCTCTCTCTCTATCTCTCTCCCCGTGGTCGCGTGGATTTTTCTCCGGGTCCTCCGGTTTTTCCCTCCACATTTAGAAACATGCGTTTAGAGCATTTGGCTGCTATAAATGTCCACGTGATGATAAGGCACTATGTAGAGCTATCATTTGTGGCCAGGTAGCTTCGGAATGAGAGCTATTTAGCTCCAGTGGGCCTCACTTGGTAAAATAAAAATAAATTGTGTTAGTATATTTACCCACCCGGTACACCACATTCACAATGCCTTCCGCTGTGCGCTACATTCACTCGAGGCACGCTCAATCCTATACCCCAAGTCTTACCAATGAGAGATTAAGCCCCGATTCTAAATCAGAGCCGAGATCTCGTCTCGAGAAGGCTAATCCCCCCCCCCCCCGGGCTGAGAGACACGGCGAGTTCCACCGCGGACGCACCTCCACCCGCGGGATAGAAATCTTGGCCGTGAGCGCCTTTAGAAATCCGCGGAAGGCTTGAGATGGCCGAGTGAACTCTGAGGTCAGAAGAGCGCTGAGCCAACACAGCTCCGATCCTGGATGCGAGTCTGGAATGCAGCTGCCCGCGACGAAATCGGGTCCACCACGCGAGTTTAACTGAGTTGACAGTCTCATCCCGATCGCCAAAGATCTCGTGAAGCTAAGCAGCGATGAGCCTGGTCAGTGCTCGGACGGGTGACCGCCACTACCAACCGCCACCAGGGCTTGTGCCAAGTGTTGTAGGCGTGAGGCTGCTGCTGCGAGGTGGTGGCCGTGGAGGTGGCAGTGCTGGGTTGTCTCCCCCCTTCGTCTACAGCGGCGAGGTGCCGGCTTTGTCTCCTGCCTCTCAAGCCCAAGCACCAACGTCACCCGCCAGCGAGCCGTTGTGAACCTTTAGTGACGTCACCCTCCCTTCATTTCCTTATTTGGCTCAGGATGTTCGTGGAATCAGTTGAACACGCAGTAGAGCTTTCGCGACCAATATCATCCATAATATAGGTTGTGGGTTTTTTTTTGTTTGGGGTTCGATCGCGTCGATATGAAAGTGTCGTTAAACCCGCCACCACCCGACAAGGCCGTCTAGTAAGGTTTGTCACGTAAACAGAACGTGCCAATTCGTCACTAATATAGCATCACCGGTTGTGTTGGAGAGCAAATCCACTACATTTATAATCTGAGCACGACCTGTCGGCAGTAATTACAACCGGCTTCATCAGGCGGACAGCCAGATGCTGTGGAGAAATCCTCCCGTTTCGTTCCTTAAATCGACGTCACTTGTGAGCCCTTCACGTGCGGAGGGGGGGGGGGGATAATTAACGAATATAAATTACAATGGATATTCATTGCCGGTTGGATTATTAATATGGTAATAAAACGTACATGACGCACGCACGTTGTTCTTGTAAATACTGTGGTTTGTGTGCAATGAAATATCAGGACCTGTTATTGTCTGCGCGTTTAGAAACGGCGTGATGAAGATCGTCGATCTCGTCTCTTCTGTCCCGAAGTCCAAGTCCATTTGGGAATCTCTCGACATTTGTCCCACAAGAGAGGTTCACAGAACTACTCCCGACGAAGCCTCCGCGCGGAATTACCATCCTCGGCACGCAAGAGTGGACACGTGTGTGTTGAGACTTCTTCCGCGCCCTACGTAGCCGATCGCGTCACTCGGAGGCTATCCTACCTCTCTGCCCCCTCTGTGTGCCGTTGCCCGAAACGTCGGCTAGTATATACTTTAGTTATGTGTGCTTCACACACACGGTGGTGCCCGCTCTCCCCCCTCTCTCTTCTCTCCGCCTGCCCTGCGTCGTTACGGACGCCAGGGGGCGGTCTCACACAAACATTGGCGGAGTGCAGTTGCCCACGCAGCCTGTCTGAAGCTATTGCAGGGGCGTGTCTTCTGGTTCTTTGTCTCCGCATATTTGTCCTCGCTGCATCGTTCTGAACGTCCCTAGCGGGAGGCCCAGATAAAAGTTCAGATTATTAAGTCACTGGCGTTGGTGGCCGTGAGCGGGAATTAAACTCGTATCGCCGGGTTCGAAACACAGCGCGCTAACCAATGCACCACCGCTCCTTATAACACACCACACTCATTACAATCACCACACACCCACACGCCACACACACTCAACATACACACCGCACACACAGCACACACTCAAAGATAAAGATTCCCCGTGTAGCCTCAGCAGACTTTTGGAGCAAGTGCTGTTAGCGAGCACCTCGTGGCAATGTTTACATTCCGCACCAGGTACAATACTCGGTTGAGGCTGAGTCGACCTAGGGGAGGCCCCAGAACTGGTTCCGATAATCACACACAGAGACCAACACACGCCACGCACACCACACACATCACACACACGCACAACACACACATCACACACACACCACACACACGTCACGCACACCCACGTCACACATACACGCCACACACACAACGCACACGCCACACACACGCGACGCACACCACACACATCACACACACAACACAACACACACACACCACACACACGCCACGCACACCCACGTCACACATACACGCCACACAACGCACACGCCACACACACGTGACGTCACAGCAAGAGGGAGGAGAGAGCGCGACGGAAGATGGGGATATCGAGTTGGGATATGGGGAGGGAGAGTTGGGGGGGAGGGAGAGTTGGGAGAGAAAGGGGAGGGAGAGTTGGGAGAGAGGAGGAGGGAGAGTTGGGAGTGAGGGGGAGGGAGAGTTGGGAGTGAGGGGGAGGGAGAGTTGGGAGAGAGGGGGAGGGAGAGTTGGGAGTGAGGGGTAGGGAGAGTTGGGAGTGAGGGAGAGGGAGAGTTGGGAGAGAGGGGTAGGGAGAGTTGGAAGAGAAGGGGGAGGGAGAGTTGGGAGAGAGGGGAGGGAGAGTTTGGAGTGAGGGGTAGGGAGAGTTGGAAGAGAAGGGGGAGGAAGAGTTGGGAGAGAGGGGGAGGGAGAGTTGGGAGTGAGGGGGAGGGAGAGTTGGGAGAGAGGGGTAGGGAGAGTTGGAAGAGAAGGGGGAGGGAGAGTTGGGAGAGAGGGGGAGGGAGAGTTTGGAGTGAGGGGTAGGGAGAGTTGGAAGAGAAGGGGGAGGGAGATTTGGGAGAGAGGGGGAGGGAGAGTTGGGAGTGAGGGGGAGGGAGAGTTGGGAGAGAGGGGGAGGGAGAGTTGGGAGTGAGGGGTAGGGAGAGTTGGGAGAGAGGGGGAGGGAGAGTTGGGAGAGAGGAGGAGGGAGAGTTGGGAGAGAGGGGGAGGGAGAGTTTGGAGTGAGGGGGAGGGAGAGTTGGAAGAGAAGGGGGAGGGAGAGTTGGGAGAGAGGGGGAGGGAGAGTTGGGAGAGAGGGGGAGGGAGAGTTGGGAGAGAGGGGGAGTGAGAGTTGGGAGAGAAGGGGGAGGGAGAGTTGGGAGAGAGGGGGAGGGAGAGTTGGAAGAGAAGGGGGAGGGAGAGTTGGGAGAGAGGGGGAGGGAGAGTTGGGAGAGAGGGGGAGGGAGAGTTGGGAGAGAGGGGGAGGGAGAGTTGGGAGAGAGGGGGAGGGAGAGTTGGGAGAGAAGGGGGAAGGAGAGTTGGGAGTGAGGGGGAGGGAGAGTTGGGAGAGAGGAGGGAGAGTTGGGAGAGAGGGGGTGAGGGTGGCTGCTGGTGATGGAGGAGGAGGAGCGGGAGGAGGAGACGGGGGTAGGAGGGGGTAGGAGGGGGTAGGGGGGGGAGGTATTTGTCCATGAACATTCTCTGGAATCCGCCGCAGCAGCTCCTTGCTCACTTCCCCGTCGCTTCGTCGGCAGCGGAATGCTCGCGGCGCCACTGCGGCTGCGCTCGCTGCTTGCGGCTGCTGCTGCTGCTGTGTCCGTTGAACTTCTTTCGCACCGTACGTAGCCAACCGCGCTAATCGGAGGTGCCGGTGTGGTTGCTTATCCCGCTACTGCTGTGGTTGCTCAACTACGACTACTCCTTGGGTCGCTTCTGCGGATGATGATGATGGTGGTGGTGGTGGCGCAGCGGAGGAGAGAGGAAGACGACGAGGGGGAGGCAGCCACGCGTCTCTGCTCCCACTAGGAGCCGGGAGGGAGAGTGGAAGAACGAGCGGCGCAGTCGGGGAGAGACAAAGGCGACCGCGGGACACGTGACGCAGCTTTGCAAAAACCCAAGTCTCCTTACTCGAGCGAGTGAAGTGAGTTCTTATCCGGCCATCATCCACACATCCATCCACGCCGCATCTGGATTGCGAGTCTGATAAAAGCGACTCCACCAGACCACACGCGCGAGTTGGAGTTGCTGGTGGTGCTGATGGTTCTACTGGTGGTGCTGGTGGTTCTACTGGTGGTGCTGATGGTTCTACTGGTGGTTCTACTGGTGGTTCTACTGGTGGTTCTACTACTGGTGGTGGTTCTACTACTGGTGGTGGTTCTACTACTGGTGGTGGTTCTACTACTGGTGGTGCTACTGGTTGTGCTGGTGGTGCTACTGGTGGTGCTACTGTTGGTGGTTCTACTTGTGGTGCTACTGGTTGTGCTGGTGGTTCTACTGGTGCACCTAGCCTGGCACGCGCACTGTTGGTGATGTTACCGCCGCTTAGTGAGGAATGGCGGTTGTTGTTGTGGTGGTGGTTGTGGTGGTTATTGTGGTGGTGGTAGTGGTGTGTTGGTCGGTGCTCCTACGTGTAGTGGCTGTGTGTGTGTCGGTTTGTGCATGTGTACGCGCTACGAACCTGGCGGCCCGAGTTCGATTCCCGCTCACGCCCAACACCAGTGACGATTACATACCTGGCAACCCACACGGTTTACTCCGTATTTGTGTAGAGGGAAATTGAGTTTTCAGGTGCATACGGCTTGCAGCCGTTTCAATACGAGTAATTTACATTGTCTATTTGTTTGTGTTTCTCCCTTGCGATGGGACTTTGTAGGATGAACGTTGAGATTTATAAGGGGCACGGGGTGACCAATAAGGTCTGAATTCGTCTGTAATCAGGTAGGGTACTGATAAGGGGTTGACAGGTATGCGATGATCTGAACCGGTCCTCGGCCTCCCCTTGGTCGACTTAGCCTCAAATGAGCACCTGGTGCGGTGCGTAAACATCACCACTAGGGAGACAAAGGCGGCCGGGCGTGGTGGTGGGCACTCACACCATGGTGTGACGTTTCGGTCTTCATAGCCTGTTAAGGCTATACAGGGAATTTTGTGTTTATTGCTTCATGTATGTATATACAGTATGCATGTATGTGTGGATTGACAAAGCCTATACTATTATTCACAGTCTATCGAAATGAGTTTACTGTTCCTAGGGATTGAGTACAGCAGCAGGTCGAATTCACAGCAGAGTACGCGACCCACAGCGCCACCCTTAGATCCCGATGCGCCCTCTCTTGCCTTGGCTGTTAAGTCGACAACTTGACCGCATTCGTGTACGCGTGGAACAAAAAAACCCAACACGTTCGTCAATAACACTCTGGCCTGAAAAGTAAAAAAAAAAATAGGCGACGTTTCAGGCAAT
Source organism: Petromyzon marinus (assembly GCF_048934315.1). Taxonomy (NCBI): domain Eukaryota; kingdom Metazoa; phylum Chordata; class Hyperoartia; order Petromyzontiformes; family Petromyzontidae; genus Petromyzon; species Petromyzon marinus. Next base: position 15,738,907 of record NC_133673.1, read on the forward strand.
GACCCTTCTACGAAAAACACCATTGCCCCTCGAAAAGTGGGCCCATTATACTCCCTCTCACCCTTCTCCGAACAAGAGTCAGTGCCCGAAACGTCGCCTATTTTTTATATATTTTTCTCACTTTTTAAGACGACACACGCGGCGTTTGCTTGCTGCTGCTGCTGTTGTTGTTGACGGGGGAATGCGTTCCGCCGTGTTGGCTGTGCTTTGTGCATCACTGCCGCCAACTCAGCATCAGCAGCAGCGGCGGCGGCGGTAATGTCACCAAATCGCGTGATTGCTGTGATCAACATTTCGCTTCCAGTCACATCAGCCGAACGTTCCGCCTCCGATCTCGGCCACATTCACGAAGCTAAGCAGGGAAACTCCAGCCTGGCCGGCACGCGCATGGGCGGACCGCGATACACAAAAGCGCGCTGTCGTCATAGTTGTACTGCACCTCCACGTCAACGCGTCTATGTGGCTCACCGCCTTCACTGACCAGCGTGGTGAAATATGGTCAAATAACCCCCCCACCCCACCCCTCGACGACCGGAACGGCGTTGTTCCGGAAACCTTCATCCAGCAGTGGATCGAGGAAAAGGCGGCTACACTTCGCTCTCCTTTTCGCGAGAGGAATGCCTTCAACTCAGAGCGCCCCCCCCCCCTGCTCCTCTTCCCAGCCTTTCGTGAGCCTCATCAGAGGCGAGAAGGAAATAAATCCGCGAATAGTCCCCACGCGCCCGTGCACGGATCTTGCGCGCGGTGGCTTACACAGCAAGCCGCGTGGCTCAGGAGCTCGGCGCCAATGTCGAGGTCCTGGCTGCTTGCTGCTACTGCTGGCCACGACGAGAGGGCTTAAGCAGAGAGAGAGAGTTCGTGTCGTGTCGCTGCTCCTCCTGCGTTGATGGAGCGCCGACCACAGTGCGGGGGTTTACTGTGCGGTCTGTAGCTTGGTTTGCATGGCCACAGTCGCACTCTTGGGACGTGTCTTCTATGCGTCTCGTCTCTACGTGTGTCTCTCTACGTCTATATGTCTCCGTGTATATCTCAACGAGTGAGTCGCTGCTTATCTCCATGTCTCTCCATGTTCCTCTGTGTGTGTCTATGGGCTTACTGTGTGGGTCCATAGTTTAGGCTGCATGGCCACACTCGCTGTGGCTCGCTGTCTCTTAACCTTCTATTCACCAATGGACACGTGCGCATCGGGCCTGGTGGTGGTGGTGGTGGTGGTGCACTTCTCATGCGGCTGCTGGTTACATCTCAGTGGTCTTGTCGTAGGAGCAACGTCGCCAAGTGGGGGGAGGGGAGGGGGGCAGGGGGGGGGCTTCCATCGGACGTTGCTGATTAGAAACCCGCGGAGCGTCCCCGCCTTTGCTTAGCGACTTTGAGGGCGGCTGCGCTGCTGACGGCTTTGTTGCGGTCTGGCCGTGTCCCCTGGCAGCTCCGTGTGTGTGTGTGTTTGTGTACAACAATTGCCTCCCCTACACTCCCCCTACTCCCCCACGCTCCCTCCTCTACAGCCCCGTAGTGGTTTAGCCCCTCTTAAACATTCTTATGGTCAAGTCAAACATGTTTGTACAACATTTAATAGCAGTGGCGATTGTTAGTGAGGCCTTCCTCGTTTGCAACTTTGGCCGTGCTGCCACTTGGTGATGGTGGAGATGGTGATGGTGCAGATTGTCATGGTGGAGATTGTCATGGTGGAGATGGTGGAGATGGTGATGGTGGAGATTGTCAAGGTGAAGATGGTGGAGATTGTCATGGTGGAGATAGTGATGGTGGAGATTGTCATGGTGGAGATGGTGATGGTGGAGATTGTCAAGGTGAAGATGGTGGAGATTGTCATGGTGGAGATGGTGATGGTGGAGATGGTGATGGTGGAGATTGTCAAGGTGAAGGTGGTGATGGTGGAGATGGTGATGGTGGAGATTGTCATGGTGGAGATGGTGATGGTGGAAATGGTGATGGTGGAGATGGTGATGGTGGATATGATGGTGGTGGAGATGGTGGTGGTGGTGGAGGTGATGGTGGTTTATGGTGGAGGTGGTGATGGCAATGTCAACTTGGATGTTCCCCGTGGGTCGTTGTTACCAACTCGACTGACTCTGCTCTGTGTGCGTCTCTCTCTCTCTTGCTATCCATCCGTGTCTCAAATCTCACCTCCCCCCCGTCTCACACCGTCTTTTCCTGTCCTCGTATCTCTTTCCCCCTCTGTCTGTCCGTCTCTCCTCGTGTCTCTGCCTCCAGGATTCCTCTAATACCCAGACGGCTCTTGGGATAAGAGAATGATGTTGAGAGGAGGGGATAGGGTGGGAGGCATGGGGGAGGGTCTGCACCCCACCCCCACCCTCCCGGCTAATGTCTCCCAGCTGTGCGTGAACTGTCTCCTTGGGTGAGCGCAGAGAGCTCGAGGCTTCGCTCCACACATCTGGCAGCTCCTCTTCCCCATCTCTAATAAAATAAAAATAATCATCATCATAACGAGCGCCAGTGTAAGAATGCGGGAGTTATGGAAGGAGTTGACTGATTGGGAAGGCCTTCATCCAGCAGTGGATTGATCATGGCTAAATATATTGATGGTGATGATGATACAGACTGTATCATCATCATGATGATACAGACTGTATCATGATACAGACTGTATCATCATCATTGTGTCGTTCAAAGAGAGTGAATCAGACGCTCGTTCTATCAACAGCAGTGACATTGCTGTTCCTGATTATTCAACACGCGTACATATAGAGATACAGACAAAGCTGTCCCTATATACCGCACAGACGGCTGGGGCAAGTGTTGTGAGCGAGCACCTCTGAAGGCCAAAACGGAACCACATCCACACTCAAAATATACAGACACTCCCCCGTGTAGCCATTAGCAGGTCAACAATTAACGCCGAGTCGATCTATGGAAGACCCACAACCGGTTAATATAATTGCCACGATGCGGCGGGGAATCGAACTCGGGTCGCCAGCTTCGTAGCGGAGTGCGCTAACCACTACGCCACCGCTCCCACACACAGAACGTACCCTCTCCCATATACAAACTCAAAGTCCTTTACCAGTCCACTGCTGGATGAGGGCCTCCCTACGCGCCGTGCGGGTCATGGGAGGTTGGTTGACCATACTTCACCACGCTGGTCAATGCGGGTTTGGTGAAGGTGGCGAGCTTGACTGGGGATCTCAGAAGCGGTTCCAGAATCGCCCTTCGCGAGATGTTGACCGTGGACGGGAATTGAACTCTGATGTCTCCGTTCAGTCCCACAACCCCTCGAACTGTTACAAAGACACACACACACATGCACGCACACACACACACAGCTTCCATGCCAGATACACAGGGAGAGAGAGAGCGAAAGAGAGATGGAGCTTCTGCGATGTTCGGCCAAGGAGGGAGAGAGCCAACTGAATGAATTGCCAGAGAAAGGGGATAGGAGAGAAAGAGAGGGGGGGGGGTGGAAGAGAGAGAGGTGGGGGGGGGGAGAGGAAAAAGAGAGGGGGGAACGGGAGATAGGATAGAGACAAAGTAAAGGAGAGGGAGAGCGGAGAGCGTGAAAAGACAGAGGAAATAAGAGGAGCGGGGGAGCGAGAGAGAGGTTAGAGAGAAAGTCAAGGAGAGAGGTTGGGAGACAGGAAAGCGGAGGAGAGAATTGAGAGAGAGAGAAAGGAGTGTGAGAGGGGGGAGACAGAGAGGAAAGAAGAGAAGGGAGAGAGGGGGTGGGGGAGTAAAGGAGAGTGAGAAATTAGATCGGAAATTTGACGAGAAGTTGCTAAGAGCCACACGCCGGTGTGCTGCTCACGTCACCCCCTCCCTCCCCCACACCCCTCCCCCCACACACCCCTCCCCCCAGACACCCCTCCCCCCAGACACCCCTCCCCCCAGACACCCCTTCCCCCACACCCCTCCCTCACCCACAACCCCCCCCCACACCCCTCCCCCCCCACACCCCTCCCCCCACACACCCCTCCCCCCAGACACCCCTCCCCCCAGACACCCCTTCCCCCACACCCCTCCCTCACCCACAACCCTCCCCCCACACCCCCTCCATCCCCACTTCCCCCCATCGCCCCCCACCTCTATCCAAATCTGCATCTGCCAAAATCGTGGTGGATTTTTCTCAAACATTTTTTTCCCCAGCCGTAAAAAAAAATCCACAGTAATCATACTGCTAATAACGATGGTAATAACGATGGTCATAACGTGCAATTGTACAGAATGTTTTTCCCCCCTAAGATGTTGCTGTACTGCACTTGTTGTGCTGACCGGATACTGTGTCACAGTCGTGCCATTGTCCACCCCAATCGCCCCCCCCACCCCCATGGCCCTCGCCGCTGCAGCCCCGCCACTCGCCTCTCGTGAATCTGCAGGTCCACTCCTCAGTGGCCACACCTGAGTTCCAGTCACGGCCACGGGTGTCATCATCAGCGAGTGATATCTGAATCGGTTCTGTTCCCCCTCCCTTCCTCCCTCCCGTTCTCTCTTTTGTCAATAACACCGGGGCCCTAAAAGGAGCAAGCGTAAGATCGGTGACGTTTCGGGCAATGGCCCCTTCATCAGAGCAAGAGCGTAGCAGGGCGGCGAAGTGTCCACGGAGGCCACAACTGCATCGCAGCGCAACAGTGCTCGCTCGACGGGCGGCTCGCACCCTGCTGATGGAATTCAGAAAGTCGAAAAGCCGCGGCGTTGGCTCTCATTTTTTTTCTGCGTCCAGTTCGTAATGGCAGTGCGGATTTGTACAGCCGACGTACAAATGCGAGGGCACCTCGACATGCCGCGCACAACCCGTATGTGTGTGTGTGTGGGGGGGAGGGGTGATATTCATCTCGGCGGTGAGACGAGAGGGAGCGGGTGGACAGGACGGGACTCTGGTCCACTTCGACAAGGGCCAGGACGTCCACAGCACGGAGGGCTGGGGGGGGGGGCTGCAGACCGTGCGGGGGGTTGCAATTGAGGGGGAGTGGAGAGTGAGATGAGAGGGGAGAAGTAGGAGAGGGGAGAGGTAGGAGAGTGGAGTGGAGTGAGAGGGGGAGAGGTAGGTGAGCGGAGAGTGGAGAGGTAGGTGAGCGGAGTGAGAGGGGGAGAGGTAGGTGAGTGGAGTGAGAGGGGGAGAGGTAGGTGAGTAGAGTGAGAGGGGAGAGGTAGGTGAGCGGAGTGAGAGTGGAGAGGTAGGCGAGTGGAGTGAGAAGAGAGAAGTAGGGGAGTGGAGTGAGACGAGAGGTAGACAATAGGCGCAGCAGAGGGGAGTGAGCAACTCCCACTGAGCGAAGCTCGCCTGTGAACTTCTCCCGGAGTCCCGGGGCCTATGGAGCTCGAGGCTGCTGCTGTGCCGAGTTGGACATGGACGGCATTGTTCCCTTTGTGGTCTGAAACAACAACAACAACAGCGAGGAATGTGGATTTATGTCCGTTCGGTGCCGTAATGCAGCTGGGTCTCATCAAAATGAAACCCATTGCTTGGTGATGATGCTGCTGCTGCTGTTACGTTAACAGTGGTGCACCACCACCACCAACAACAAGAAGAACAGCAAACTCGTCAACAACGCTGTGGGACCTGAGAAGGAAATACAATATATAACAGACGACGTTTCGGGCAATGACCCTTTGATCGCAGCACATCACAGCAACACACATGTACACACCACAGCAACACGCATGTACACACCACAGCAACACGCATGTACACACCACAACAACGCACATATACGCATCACAGCAATAGAAACGTCACCTGTTATACGCTCGATATATTAATCCCCCCACTCTGCTATCGACGGGATGTGTTGTGAGTTTGTGATGTTGTTCCTTCACAACGTCATTTTGCACGCCAATCCAACGCGCGATCTGCTGCTGATGCATCAACATCATCATCATCAATGTCACCAACATCATCATCACCAACATCATCACCGTCGTGGCCACCAACCATTTAGTGATTGGTGAGAGTTGCGTGGCGTTGACGCAACGCGGTCGCGTGTCGCGCCGAGTTGCGTGCGCCAGTTGCGGTGTCAATGTAAACATCGCGGCTCTTCATCAACGCGTTTGTTTACAGGGACGTCTGTGCACAAGGCAAAGTTCCCCCGTATAGCCTTAGCAGACTGTTGGGGCAAGTGCTGTTAGCGAGTAGCACCTATGAAATGGGGTGGTTAACACCACGCCCGGCCGCCTTTGTCTCCCCGGTGGCGATGTTTACACACCGCACCAGATACTTATTTGAGGCTGAGTCGACCCAGGGGAGGCCCAGGGCCGGTTCAGATAATCGTCACTGGTGTTGTCCGTGAGCGGGAATCGAACTCGGGTCGTTAGGTTCGTAGCGCAGCGCTAACCGCTACACTACCGCACCACACATACAGACACATACATACAGACACACACATTCATACAGACACACACACACATACAGAACACACACATACAGACACACACAGACACACACACACACGGTCACAGTCAAACATCACATCGATGTGGAGTGGCGGCGCAGTGGTTAGCGAATTCAATTCCCGGCTAACATCCGTGGCGAATGATCTCTGAATCAGTCCTGGCCCCTCACCCCTACATCCTCCACCCCCCGCTAATTCAGCAATCCGTAGCGACCAGAGAAGTGAAGTATGGCTACTAAACAACATTCCCCGACGAGCAACATCGGCGCGCGTGTGGCGCGATAACTTCACCCAGCGATGGATCGAGAGAGGTCCACGGGGACCATCGCTGTGAGTTCGCGACGCCTTGGGCGAGATGCCCCCCCCCCCCCGAAATAACTCCGTAGACTCGTTCGCCGGGTGCGGAAAGTAGCTCCGACGTTTCGGAGCCCCCCCCCCCTGTACAGCGAATGGCTCCGAGTTCCTAACTGCTGCCCCTCGCTGGTTGTGTTTACGCCATCACGCTCCACACATATTTACAACAGCTTCCCTTGTTGTCGTGCAGTCCTTCTTTCATACGCGACCGTTCGTGGTGCTAGCGGTCGGGGTGGTGGTGGCGGCAGAGGGAGCGATGATCACAACAACGAGCGGAGCGCCGGGTTGGCTAAAACGCGGCAAGTTGGCACAGCAGGGGGTTACAGCTGGTGCGTCTGCCAGTCGTATCTGTCAGTCAACACGTGGGCTCCCGGATCTGTCCCCGTGACCTCCTGCCAGCAGCGAGCTTCCGACACTTCACGTGGCCTCAAAGGGCACCTCGCCTGGTACAGGCGCCGTGGTGACGTCACTGCCGAATGGCGTGTATTGGTGGTGGTGTTGGCCGTGGTGGCGATGGTGGTTGTGGTGGTGCTGGTGGTGGTGGGGATGATGACGATGAGCCTCTGTGAGCAACGCTTGCCAGGTTTAGAGCGTCGACTTTCTACGAGTCCTGGTATCTGGCAGCAGGAAGGGAGTGATGGCGAGGTGTCGCAGCGGTCGTAGCATCAACGGCATCGGGCGCGATGTCCTTTCGATCGCATCTCATTATTTCGATCGTTTCTCATTATTTCGATCATCAATATCACCACCACCATCAGCCACGGTCAATCTACTGCTGGATGAAGGCCTCCCCCACCGTCTCTCACGACCCTGCGATATAACAACACTGACAATAAGAATCCACTCTGAAGCCGCTCACGATATCATTTCATTAAGTCGCTCTATCTCCTCCTCGTCAGTCGCCCACCCGGGACGCGCGTTTCCAATCCTTTGGCTGCCACTCTTTGATCGTCCTCCACCATCGTCATCCCGTCCCTTCCGAGCCGTCACGTGCCCTACCCACAAAGCCCCCCCCCACTCACGTACAGTAATTAATTAATTAGTGAGTGTGGATGCAGTCCGTAGCTTGCCGGCTTCATTTCATTAGCGGGGTGCAGCGGGGTGTACCAGTGCGCAGGGAACCCCATCACGGGGTATCATCATCGTTAGTGAGTGATATCTGAACCAGTTCTGCCCCCCCCCCACCACACCCTTCTAAATAAGCGACGTTTCGAGCAATGGGCCTACTCTGTAGGCGGATGGACAGAGTCGCTGTTGTTTCGGCTTTTACACCGCTGCCAACGCACCGGCGCGCAATTCCGTTTACCTGTCGACTGCCGATGCAAGATGAATGAGCGCGAATGAACGAAGTGAGTGAGTGAGTGAACACGAATGAGTGACACTGATGACCTCGCCGCAGAGGGGCCTGCGTCAGAGGTCCGTGACAGGCGGAGGTTTTTGTTTTAATCTCTGGCACAGCGACGCCGTATAACGCCACATTCCTCGCCTTGTTTGCAAAAAGAGGAGGAACATTCCTTCAATTATTCCCAGCGTCTTTGCAAAGCGCTGATATTTAGATAATAATTTTTTTTTTCTTCCGTCAACTTCCCCAGACCAATGATATCCGGGCAATATTTGTTTGATACGAGCAAAAGCTGCCGTCGTATTTGGCTTGTTCAACAAACTCTGCCGAGGCTGCCAGATTTGTTATTGGCAAGAGAGCAGCACCACCACACCCCCTCGCTCGGCAGCACGGCGCGGTAATGCGCGATGAGGCTCTGGTTGTTTTTTGGCCTCGCTTTGGTTCACACAGCGTGGTGAAGTATGGTCAAACAGTAACCCTCGGCCGATGTTGCGTGGCGTGGGGGGAAGGGGGGTGCGGTCATCCAGCAGTGGCTTGAGACGAGGATGTGAGTTGCGAGACAACTATTTAACTCGCGAGATAACCAGTTACCATCACTGCTGCGATCACATCGACTGGGGTAGGGGGGGGCACATCGAATTTAACCGATAAATCCTGAAAAGGAGACTCCCCCGAAACGTTTGAAGATCTTGCTTTCATATTGGCGGAGATTTCAAATCAAAGTGATTATTTTCAATCCGATTTTAATGTTTTTCTCGAATGATTTGCCGATGCTGCTGCTGCTGCGTTTTGGCAGTGGTGCAAAGGCAACGTCAATAATAATTATAATCAAGTAGCAGCACGCACGTCCTTTGCACGTGGCCGTCTGTCCCAGTCACCCAGCCAGCCAAACTTGTTTTTAATATCAGTAGAATAGTAAAAAAAAACACCTCAATACGTACATCCATAACCCCGTGGACTTAAGTGGATAAATACACAATAGGCAAAGATTCAGACAATGGACCTTCATAACTGTGCTGTGACGTTGACCAATCGCGTGCGTGCGTACGTGCTTGCGGGCGGGCGTGTCGCATGCGTTTGTCTTTTCTTGGGTGCACTTTGTAAAGTTGCAAGTGGCCGTGCGTTTAAAATACACGCACAATCGTCATCGCCATCAGCGGCTATGATCAATCCACTGCTGGATGAAGGCCTCGGCAGGCCGTCGCCATCTCTCTCGCTCTCGCCTGCACCTTCACGCGCCGTCTGCTTCCCAGCGGTCGCGAAAGATCACGCGACGCCATTCGCAGGGAGCGAAGGCAATTGCGTGCCACGGAGTGAACATTTGAAAGGACAAAAACGTTTCTCAATTGCCGTGGACGTGGCAGGACCCTCCTGGGTAAGAGTCGCGAGACTCGGTGAGGCGCTCCCAGGTAAATGAGCAGAGTAATCGGTATGATAAAATAATAATAATAATGAAGTTGTACCCTTTCTGGCAACACAACAGGAGTTGTTTTAAGATATTCAAACGCCAAATGGTTACCTTGTTGGGAGGCATCAAGTCTGCATTAACCACACAGTACTTGTGGTGAACATGCAAAGAAACATGCTCTGATAATATCTGCATTGTCTTTGAAACTGATTGGACTACAAGAGAGACCATATCCCTCTTTATGGCATAGTCTCACGACCAGTGTCAGTCCAGAGGACGCCAAAAAGCGAACAGTACAAAGGCACTGCCACACGTATCGGATAATTTATAGCTCGGGTTGAGCAGTTACATCTATGGGAAATTTTTGCTAGTATCAAAGTTTGAACAATGAGAATAGGTTAAGAATATAAAATGAGAATACTAAATGAGAATACAAAAAAGAATACTAAATGAGACTACAAAATAAGAATACGCGTAATAACCTCTTATTCTGGGGTGCACTTTGTAAAGTTTCACGGTGGGCGCCGTCCGGACGCTGAGGATTCTCCGCCGCATTTGTTGGGGTGCACGTTGCTCGTGGCCTCGCTTCGTGAAACAAAGGAGATTATCAAACCAAAAAAATAACAACACAGACCACACCACACCATTCTCTCTCTTAACAACATGCGGTGGTTAGCGAATACGACACACGCATTACGCCCCGAGACACCAGGGCCAGTAGTGTAGCGTGTGTGTCTGCGTGTGTGTGCGCCCGTGTGTGTGTGTGCGCCCGTGTGTGTGTGTCTGCGTGTGTGTCTGCGTGTGTGTGTGTGTCTGTGTGAGGAGCGGTAGTGTAGCGGTTAACGCGCTGCGCTATGAACCTGGCGACCCTGGTTCGATTCCCGCTCACGGTCGACACCAGTGACGATTATCTTAACCAGTTCTGGGCCTCCCCTAGGTCGACTCGGCCTCAAATGAGTACCTGGTGCGTTGCAGAAAAACATCGCCACTAGGGAGACAAAGTCGGCCGGGCGTGGTTCTGGCCACCCACCCCCTTGTGTGCCGTTCTGGCCATCATAGGTGCTGCTTGCTAACAGCACTTGCCACAACAGTATGTTAAGGCTATACGGGAGATCTTTGTATTTGTGTGTGTGTGTGCGTGTGTACGTGTGTGTGTACGTGTGTGTATGCGTGTGTGTGTGTGCGTGTGTGTGTGCGTGTGTGTGTGCGTGTGTGTGTGCGTGTGTGTGTGCGTGTGTGTGTGCGTGCGTGTGTGCGTGCGTGTGTGCGCGCGTGTGTGTGCGCGCGTGTGTGTGCGCGCGTGTGTGTGCGCGCGTGTGTGTGCGCGCGTGTGTGTGCGCGCGTGTGTGTGCGCGCGTGTGTGTGCGCGCGTGTGTGTGCGCGCGTGTGTGTGCGCGCGTGTGTGTGCGCGCGTGTGTGTGCGCGCGTGTGTGTGCGCGCGTGTGTGTGCGCGCGTGTGTGTGCGCGCGTGTGTGTGCGCGCGTGTGTGTGCGCGCGTGTGTGTGCGCGCGTGTGTGTGCGCGCGTGTGTGTGCGCGTGTGTGTGTGCGTGCGCGTGTGTGTGTGCGTGTGTGCGTGTCTGAGTGTCTCATTTCACAATTGGGGGAGAGGTAGTGGCGGGGTTAGCGACACCGGGTTCGATTCTCGCTCATGGCCAACACCAGCGAGCCGGTTCTGGACCTCCCCTAGGTCGACTCAGCCTACTCGGTGCATCTGGCGGAGACAAAGCGGCCGAGCGTGGTGCTGGCCACCCACCCCCTCGCGCGCCGTGCCGGCTTTCATAGGTGTAACTCGCCAACAGCACTTGCCCCAAAAGTATGTTGAGGCTACACGGTGAATGTTTGTCCTTGCGCTGGAACATTTGGGACACAAAGGAGCAGAATTGCCCCTTGCGGTTAGTGCTGCACGCACGGAGTGATCACAGAACGCGTTAACTGCGCCTTGTGGCCAGAGAGCGGTTAGAGAGCAGATCGAATGCGGGTAGAGGGCGGGTAGAGGGCGAGTAGAGAGCGGGCAGAGGGCGGGCAGAGGGCGGGCAGAGGGCGGGCAGAGGGCGGGCAGAGGGCGGGCAGAGGGCGGGTAGAGGGCGGGTAGAGAGCGGGCAGAGGGCAGGTAGAGAGAGGGCAGGTAAAGGGCAGCTTAGAGAGTGCTTAGAGAGTGGTTAGAGGGCGGGTCGAGAGCGGTTAGGTGTCACCGTCAAGATGGATGGACATGATCGATCCGCTGCTGGATGAAGGCGATGTTGGCGATGATGGCGACGATGATGGCGATGATGATTATGTTGGCGATGACGTTTCGCCCAGACTGCTCTGAGCTCCATCAGCGGGCTCGGACACCAAGCGAGGCTAAAACCTCACCAGCCTGACTCTGTTGTGAACGCACCGCGACATGTACTGATTTAAGGCTGAGTCGACCTAGGGGAGGGCCAATACTGGTTCAGAAATTCGTCACTGTTATCGGTTGTGAGCGGTGCACTTTAGTCCACATGAAGTGTCGAGGGCTTGCTGCTAACAGGAGTTCACGGGACAGACCCAGGTGCGATGGGTTGACTGAGTGAAATGGCTTGCAGATGCACCAGCTGTGGTCTAGACTGTCAACTCGCTGCGTTTTATCCACCCGGCGCTCCGCCCGGTGTTTAAAGCGTCGCTCCTCTGACCTCCGTTGTTGCTGATGGAGGGCGACTGCCTCCAACTGCCCAGGAGCAGCGTCATTCACGAGCCTCCTCCACAGTGGCTGATCTTGACACCGCTGGTACCCCAGTCTTTGGCAGGTCCACTCAGCTCCATATTATCTTGTAATGCATCAGCTCCATATCTTCGCTAGCCTGTGCCACTTCCCCTACTCACACACTCAACCATCCACTCACACACTCACTTAATCACCCACTCACACACTCACTCAACCACTCACTCACACACTCACTCAACCACTCACTCAACCAATCACACATTCAACCAACAACCCACTCACACACTCACTCAACCACTCACCCACTCACTCAACCACACACTCACACACTCACTCAACTACTCACTCACACACTCACTCAACCACTCACTCAACCAATCACACATTCACTCAACCAACCACCCACCCACCCACTCACCCAACCACTCACTCACTCAACCACCCACTCACACACTCACTCAACCACTCACTCACACACTCACTCAACCACTCACTCAACCAATCACACACTCACTCAACCACCCACTCACACACTCACTCGACTACCCACTCACTCAATCAACCACTCACACACTCACTCAACCACTCACACTCTCACTCAACCACTCACTCAAACACTCACTCAACCACTCACTCAACCCCGTGCCGCGCCCGTTTATCCCCCTCTATCCGGCCAAACAGAACCCGTTAAATACACAAGCACCGAGGTAGCGTGTCTGTAAGTGGAGCGCGTATTACACAACCGCTTGTCTGGCGTAGGGGAGCCGCCGTGGTGAAACGATCAGCACCACGAGACTTGCAATCCAGAGGTCGCGGGTTCGATTCCATCTCCCGGCGCGGCAGTAAGAGGCGCACACAGTGGCGAGACGCCTGCTGTGTATTTGGAGTTTGCGTGTCTGTCTCCCCGTAGTCGCGTGGGTTTTTCTCCGGGCCCTCCGCTGTTTCCCTCCGCATTTATAAGCAACGTTTAGTGTATCTGGCTGCTGTTATTGTCTACATGATGAGCCCACTTCGTTGAGCGATCATTTGTGATAGCGAGGTCGCTTCTGAAAAAGAGATATTATAGCTCAGTAGGCCTTACCTGGTAAAATAAAATAGTTGTATAGTTTGTTTGAGAGCGGGCACTTGCAGGGGCTGCGCCTGTGCCCGCACGTAGGAGGGAGGGGGAGGGTCTTAAGGAAGCTCTCTTCTCTCTCTCGCCAAGGTCACGGTGAGGTCACTGCCAGATGACGCAACGTCACAACGTCACAAAAGGGACAGTGACGTCAGACCGAGCGCCGGTGATGCCTTATGCTTCTTGTGACAACACGGTTCACAAAACGAAACAAATATTTACAATTTTATTTTAAAGCTTTCGTGACTGCAGGGATTCATATTCTTGGTTCTTTCGGTAAGGTCCCTTCTACGTGACTTTACCGAAAGAACCAAGAATATAAATATTTAAAATGTTTGTATTTTACAAAGGTAAGGCTCGCTGACCTGCCTACCACCAATGATAGCTCCGCGAAGTGGCTTCTTATCGTCACGTGGGCATTTATAGCAGCCAAAAACTCTCAATACCGGACGCCGGTATGGATATTTCAGAGGCGTCAACTTACTGATGAGAACCCTCGAAGTCGAAACCTCTCTTGAAGTCTGTCTTGATTAAACAAATGCTGTGGGGCGGCTGATCCTTTCGTTAAAATTGAAATAAAATTATCAGTGAATACACCCCCCCCCCCCCCATTCATCATCATCATTATTATCAGCCATTGTCTATCCACTGCTGGATGAAGGCTACCCCACGCCACCGCCGTGTCACAAGTCACCTCGTGCCAGCGCAAGGAGCTGATCTCGAACGTCGCTCCATCTCCGCGACAGTCGACCTCTTGGGCGCGTTCTCTGCAGAGTGGTCAAGATGTCTCGTGACCCTCTTTAATTATCTAAAACCCAACATTGCGGTATACCAATCGGTGCGATTGGTATATTAATTGGGAGTCACATCTGGACCCCCCTGTACTTTGGCTGCCAGTCCATCACCAGTCTTGCCCGTTGGCAATCATCCATCCATCCATCCCCTATCTCTCTTCTCGCCGTGAAGTGGCCTACCCAAATCCCACTTACCTTCCCGAACAGTCTGTAAGAGCGCTTCGCTCACAAATCCACCCCTTTCCCCAACCTCTCCCCCTCAACACTCCTCCTCCACCACCCCACCCACACCACCTTTCTCCACCCCCTTCCACAAATCATTTTACAACCTCGCCCAGGGCCGTCCACAGAGAGGGGGTGCGGGACCTGGGGCGAACCGCACCGTGTGGGCCTTCCCGACGCCTTCGAACTAAACCTCAAGTGTTTCATCTGACACCGTTGACGACGAAGCGTCGGGCCCCCCAAAGCGCGGGGCACGGGGTGGTCTCCCCGATTCGCCGTGTACCTTAGGGACAGCTCTGACCTCGCCATCCCTTTACCTCCGCCTCTCATGCTCCATCTTCCACCCCCTCCCGTCTCCCCGTAACCCCCCTTCCCCCCACAGCCACTCACCCCCTCCCTTCCCCCATCACCCCCCTTCACCCCCTCCCCTTCCCGCAACGCGTGGCATTTGCAGTGAAATCACTTCGCCGGATTCTTCAAACATTTGGGGTCAGATCCACGCCTCCGCGTAACAGCCGGGGCGCGTCACGTCTCCCGGGCAAAGCAATAATATAAATAATGATAAAAAAAATATCCTCGTGCCTATTATTAACTTACCTAAAGGTTCCTCAAGAAGCTTAAAGAACATTTACGGCACGCGCAGCGAAACGTCGGACATCGTACCGAACAATGCGCGGTACTGTGCGACCAGGAAATGCACCGCAGAAGCGCTGTGTGTCATCGTGTCCCCGCGTGTTACGGGCAGACAGACGAACAGACGGACGGATGGACGCACAGACAGATGTACAGACAAATAGACGGACAGACGGATGGATAGATGGACAGACAGACAGATAGACTGAGTGATGTACGGACGGACAGACAGATGGACAGACGGATCAATAGATGGACAGACAGACATAGACTGATGGATGTACGGACGGACAGACAGTCGGACAGACGGATGGATAGATGGACAGACAGACAGATAGACTGATGGATGTACGGACGGACAGATAGACGGACAGACAGATGGATAGATGGACAGACAGACAGATAGACTGATGGATGTACGGACGGACAGACAGACGGACAGACGGATGGATAGATGGACAGACAGACAGATAGACTGATGGATGTACGGACGGACAGACAGACGGACAGACGGATGGATAGATGGACAGACAGACAGACTTATGGATGTACGGACGGACAGACAGACAGATGGACAGACGGATGGATAGATGGACAGACAGACAGATAGACTGATGGATGTACGGACGGACAGACCTATATCTATCTATCGCATGCGACAGAACAGTCAACTCGTTGCTCTGTTGCTCGTCGCCTTTTGTGCTGACCGCACAAATTTGAGCTCCTGGCCCCAAGCGGACACGGCATGGGGGGTGGGGTTGGGGGAGAGAAGGGGTCGAGATGGGGGTGGGCGCGGGGAGGGGGCTGTGGGGAGCGGGGATTGGGAGTAGGGGGGGGGGGACTGTGGGAACCGCGGTTTGCGGGGAATGAAGGGGTTGGGGGTGGCAGGGGGACGGTGGTGGGGAGGGTGCTGACATTCGCAGGATGCGGGAGGAGGCGGTAGCACGCGGCCGAGGTTCCAGCCTGGGTCGTCATCACCGAAGCGGATTGTTCATCCCCCGGGCCACCTTCCTATGCGCGTGTGTCGGTGGAGCGGTGGCGCAATGGTTCGCACCGCCGCGATACAAACTCGGGATAGCCTGGGTTTCGATTCTCGGTGACCGGCCAAGGCTGGCCGTGAATGACGTCTAAAGCTTGACAGCCCCTAACCACGCGTAGACATCGGCACTGGGGAGACGAAGGCGGACCGGGCCATGGTTCTGGCCGCACGGTCGCATTAAAATAGGTGCTCGCTAACCGTCCGTGTAATGATGCATGCTACTGTTCAGTGATGCTGCGTTGGATGAAAGGCACACGGAAGTCTGTTATGTGCCGTGAAGTAGGGCCATTTCCCGGAGCGTCGCCTATTAAACCCTATATATTGTATTGTTTAAAAGGCGGTGTTGGGTGTGTTGTTGTTGTTGTTAAGTATGCACCACTGCCAACGCAGCAACAGCACGAATTAAGTTGTCTAACTGTGTGAATGTGTGTGGTGGAGGTGGAGGAGGTGCTGGCAGGGTCATGTAGCCCGCATGCCCAGCCACCGCATGCCTAAACGGCTTTTGTTCGGCCGGATCGAGGGGGTTAAACGGGCGCGGCACGGGCTAGAGAAGAGATGGAGTGATGTGGTACAGGAGGACGTGGAGCTGAGTGGACTTGCCGATGAGCGGTACCAACGGTGTCAAGATCGGCCTCTGTGGAGGAGGCTCCTGAAGGACGGTACTGGGCAGTTGGAGGCAGTCGCCCTCCAACAACAACGGAGGGCGGAGGTAGCGACGCTCACAACAACGAGCGGAGCGCCGGGTGGCTAAAGCACAGCAGGTTGGCACAGTAGGGGGCACAGGTGGTGCATCAGCCAGTCATCTCAGTCAGTCGACCCGTGGTACCTGGGTCTGCCCCCTGACCTCCTGCCAGCGGGCGTTCGACACTCCACGTGGCCTCAAGGTGCACATAGCCTGGCACAAGCGTAGTGGCGACGTCACCGCCACTTCGTGGCGAATGGCGGTTATGTTATGGAGGTGTTAGAGGAGGAAGTGTTGGAGGAGGAGGAGGAGGAAGACCCCTCCCCCCACCAAACTCCCTACCCACCATCAGAACCCCCCCCCCCCCAGCAAACTGATCCCCCACCAAATCCACCTCCTCACCTACCCTCTTACCCCCCCCTCTCCAAACGCGACCCCAATAAACCCGTGACCCCCCCTCCCTCCCCACACCCCTTCACCAATTCCACCCCCCTCCGTTCGTGTCATTAACCTGAGTGACCCCCACCCCTTCGTCCCCCTCCACGTGTTGTGTGGAGTGGAATACGATGCACGCGGATTCTGGCATGGAGTTTCGCTTGTTTTGCTCCATGTGTCCCTGGTTTTAAGACCTCCATAAATGACTCGTGTTCCATTTTGCCTGTTAAAGTGTCGCTCTCTCCCTCCTGCTCACTCCCTCCTGCTCTCACCCCCCTCCTCTCTCTCGCTTCTTCTGACTTCCACTTGTGCGCTCCGTTTCTCGTACCCTCCTTTCCTCATTCTCTCTCCCTCTCTAACTCTCTCGAACTCTTCCCGTCTCTTCCTCCCACTCTCTCGAACCCCCCCTCTCTCTTTCTCCCCCACTCGGCCTTGCTCCAACTCTACCCCCCCCCCTCCTACTCCCCCCCCCCCCTCACATCTCCCTCCAACGCTCCGTCTATTCTCCTCTCTCTTCCACTCTCCTCTTTCCAAGTCTCCCTCCTCCCTCTCCCCCCCCCCCTCTCCCGTGCTCCACTTCGCTCCCCTCTAATGCCCCCTCTCTCTAACTCTCCCTCACCATGATTAGTGTTAGTATTAGTATGCCGCACCATGCAATATCTAAACTCACACGCGACGCGTATCGCCTCGTGCGGTTTACGGGGGCGCTGTGTTGTTGTCTTGGGAGTGCAGCTCGTGACGGGGGTTTGGGGTAACTCAGCTCGGTGATCACGGACCCCCACCCACGCGGCCTCTACTGCCTCCCACACCTCCTCCACCCTCTCCCTCCCCATCTCTCACACACTCTCTCTCTAACTTTACATCCATCCATTCTGTCGCACGCTCTCCCGTGCACTCTCTCTCTCTCTCTCCATTTTTTAAACGATCAGAGGAAACAAGAAGATGCTCGGTGTAGTCGGCACTTTGCTTCGTTCATCATCTCGGGGTTTTTTTCCAATGCTTTGTATTATGTAACCCCCCCCCCCTTTTTAAATGAAAGATTTCACAACAGATTTCACGCTCTGCTCTCTTCCTTCCTACCCCTTCCCTCTCTCTCTACCCGCTCTCTATGTCTATGTTCCCCCTGTTTTCTATGTAATATCTCTCTCACTATCTCCAGCTCTCCATCCCTCTCTCCAATGATCGCTCTCTGTCTCTCAATCTCCCACGACGTGCCCTTTCTCCACCTTCCTCTCTCTCTCTCCCGCGAACTTTCAAACCCCATCTCTCTTCCGATCTCTCCCTACCTCTCTCCCCATCTCTTACTCTACCTCTCTCCCTCCCTGTTGCTCTATTTCTCTGTATTAAACTCCCCCCCCCCCTTCTCTCCTGGAGTCTCCATCTCTGTGAAGTTGGCTGCCCGCGTTGTTATGTCTGGAACTCCATGGAAACTCCCTCCCTCCCTCCAAAAAGCGGCTAATCCAACACCGACAATAATGATGCACGACTATCGGATAAGCGAGCAGTTCGCGATCGGAAAAGGTTGCGAGCTCAATTCTTGGTGGGGGGGAAGGGGTTTTGGCTCAGTCAATCACCCCTCCGGGGTCGATAAAACAAGTACCACGTTGTGTTTAGCGGTTGTCGTATGGAGAGACTCGCCGTACTCACCAAGGGTTGTCACCTGTCCAGGTTTGACCCGGACGGTACTGCAGTCGGCATCTTCAGTGGTGCGAGCAGCAGCAGCAGCAGCAGCATCGGCAGGAATTGATTTTTACGGAGACTGGTGCCGATATTGCAAGGAACTGCACGGCTGTGATTGACGATAGACCACGTGCTCACCGACAAATATACTCCACATCTTTTTCCCTGGAAAAAGGTGGTGACCCCCCCCCCTCCACGACTTAGGAATGTGGAATTTCTACCACTGGTTCAGACCTGTAAACAGGAGATGAGCACCAATGACTCAATACTCGTTTGAGCCGCAGGATATTTCTCTGACTGGAAAACATTCCCGTACGGCTCGTGTTACATAGCACTGTCACGTGTTACATAGCGCTGTCACGTGTTACATAGCGCTGTCAATTGTTACATAGCGCTGTCCCGTGTTGCATAGGGCTGTCACGTGTTACATAGCGCTGTCACGTGTTACATAGATCTGTCACGTGTTACATAGCGCTGTCAATTGTTACATAGCTCTGTCACGTGTTACATAGAGCTGTCACGTGTTACATTGCGCTGTCACGTGTTACATAGCGCTGTCTCGTGTTACATAGCGCTGTCACGTGTTACATAGCGCTGTCACGTGTTACATTGCGCTGTCACGTGTTACATTGCGCTGTCACGTGTTACATAGCGCTGTGATGTGCATGGATGGGATACGTAAACTGACCAGGACTTAATTTCTCACTGGATATGAAAACAACAAATATGTTTTACCCTGTCGTGCAATAAAACGGGAGGTGTTAAGGGGCCTTCCATAAATTTACGTCACGCACCTGGGGGAGGGGAGGGTCAGACATTTGTGACGATGTGTGATGGGGGGGGGGGTGAGAAATGTGACGTCACATTAAAATGCGCAACTTTAAATAAAAAAAGAATTGTCATCACAACACTCCTACAACATCAGAGTGCAGCGCCACATTAAATACGCACTACAAAACTAATAGTTTAAAGCGATTTGAAGCATGTTTTTTTTCAAAATGGAAATATGCTTTTGGGGGGGGGGGCAGAGTTTTGTGACGTCATATTTGAGGGGGGGTCTGCTGACTTTTTGTGACGCCGTGTGACGAGGGGGGGAGGGGTCAAAAATGGTCCAAAATCGCGTGACGTCATTTAGGACGGCCCCTAAGATGTTCAAAACCAAATAGAAACCTTCAGCAAGGAATCAAGTCTGCGTTAGCCACGCACAGTAATTGTGGCAACACATGCAGCCAATGCTGCTCTGATAACATCGGCATCGTCGTTGAAACTGATTTGCCTTGCAGCAGAGACAGCCCCTTCTGTACGATCTCGTCTCGCCAGTGTTAGGCCGGAGAACGCCCAATGGGGGAACCTGCGAAGACGAGGCAAGTTTCAGAACCCGGGGCGTCGGGTTCGCAGCGCTGCGCGCTAACCGCTGCGGTACCGCTCCCCACGAGTACTCACTACAAAGACAAAGATGCCCCGCAGAGTCGTCACAAACTTTCGGGGCAAGTGCTGTTAACGAGCACCTATGAAGGCCGGAACGGCACACGAGGGGGTGGGTGGGGGTGGCCAGCACCACACCCAGGCCGCCTTTGTCTCCCTAGCGGCGATGTTTACACACCGCACCAGGTACTCATTTGAGGCTGAGTCGACCTAGGGGAGGCCCCAACATCGTTTCAGATAATCGTAACTGGTGTTGGTCGTGAGCGGGAATTTAACTCGCGTCGCTGGGTTATTAGCCCATCGGCGCTAAACGTTGCGCCACTCAACACTGGCACACACACTCACACAGACACACACACTCACACAGACACACACACTCACACAGACACACACACTCACACAGACACACACACTCACACAGACACACACACTCACACAGACACACACACACACTCACACAGACACACACACTCACACAGACACACACACGCGCGCACACGCGCACACTCGCACACACGCACGCAAACACACAAACACACACTCACACACACGTTCACACACTCTCACTCACTTGCACTTTCACACACACACCGGGTGGTCAAAATCTCTCATTAAAAGAGCCTGGATTGACGCTTGTGTTTGCAGAACCGTGAGTGGTTTGGCGGGTGAGGGACAAGACGGAGGGAGAGGGAAGGAGCGGGTTAGAAAGAGAGGAAGAGAGGGATGGAGAGAGTGGGAGTGTGATGAAGAAAGGGAGGGAGTGAGAGGGGGGTAGAAGGGGAGTGAGAGGGGGAGTAGGCGAGCGAGGGAGTGAGAGGGGTAGTAGGAGGGAGGGAGAGTGGGAGAGGGGTAGTAGGAGAGAGGGAGGGAGAGGGGGAGTAGGAGGGAGGGAGAGGGGGAGTAGGAGAGAGGGAGGGAGGGAGAGAGGGAGAAGGAGAATGGGAGGGAGGGAGAGGGGGAGAAGGAGAGAGGGAGGGAGAGGGGGAGTAGGAGAGAGAGGGGGAGAAGGAGAGAGAGGGGGGAGGGAGGAGGGGCTGTCTGCCTCACAGGTGCGCGCTGCCTTCCACGCGCGGGGAGGGGGAGGGGAGATGAGAGGCGGAGTGGGACCAGGGCGGGAGATCGAGGCTCATCAACGCTTAGGGAGCGTCCTTAATGGCCCCCAGAAGCTGTGTAGCCTCACGCAGCTTGTGCGTGAAGACGATTCGCTCGCGTGGTGGTGGTGGTGAAGTATGGTCAAACAACCCCCTTGGCCAACATGGCGAGTCCCGTCATCCAGCAGTGGAATGACAAAAATGACGGCGCGTTATATATTTATGAATCGCCGCAGTGCATAGATTGTAAGACACGCATATAGCGTCGTCGTATGCATTTTAAAGCAACAATCGGGCGTGCGTCTTTTAATCCGGTCGGCGCGTGTGTGCGCGTGCACGTGGCCAGGTGTGCGTGGCCACTGACAAACGGCCCACGAGTTTCTGGTGGGTGCGTCTTACTTGGCGAAGCGCCGTACATTGCCGGGGAACGCGGCTGCAGCTGGTGGCAGGCGCACGGCACTCTGTGAACCTCCCCGCGTGTCGATGCACGTCATTGGGCCGGTGCCACGACTCGCCACCGGCATCGGGGCGTGAAGTTGGCGAGACGAAGGGGAGAGACGGGGAGCGCGGCGATGGTGCTAATTACCGAGAAGCGACACACGCGGGGCAAATCGCATGTGCGGTCACAATTAGGAAGGAATGCTGCGCCACGCATTCTTGTGTGAATCTACGCCTTGTAAGGCGCTCAGCACGGAATCATCGCCCAAGGTCCACGTGGCTCCATGCCACCCTGTAGAACTCTACCATGTCACCCTGTAGAACTCTACCACGCCACCCTGTAGAACTCTACCATGTCACCCTGTAGAACTCTACCATGCCACCCTGTAGAACCCTACCACGCCACCCTGTAGAACTCTACCATGTCACCCTGTAGAACTCTACCATGCCACCCTGTAGAACTCTACCATGCCTCCCTGTAGAACTCTACCATGCCACCCTGTAGAACTCTATCATGTCACCCTGTAGAACTCTACCATGCCACCCTGTAGAACTCTACCATGCCGCCCTGTAGAACTCTACCATGCCACCCTGTAGAACTCTACCATGCCACCCTGTAGAACTCTATCATGTCACCCTGTAGAACTTTATCATGCCACCCTGTAGAACTCTATCATGTCACCCTGTAGAACTCTATCATGCCACCCTGTAGAACTCGATCATGTCACCCTGTAGAACTTTATCATACCACCCTGTCGAACTCTACCATGCCACCCTGTAGAACTCTATCATGCCACCCTGTAGAACTCTATCATGCCACCCTGTAGAACTCTACCACGCCACCCTGTAGAACTCTATCATGTTACCCTGTAGAACTCTACCATGTCACCCTGTAGAACTCTATCATGCCACCCTGTAGAACTCTATCATGTCACCCTGTAGAACTCTATCATGCCACCCTGTAGAACTCTACCACGCCACCCTGTAGAACTCTATCATGTCACCCTGTAGAACTCTATCATGTCACCCTGTAGAACTCTACCATGCCACCCTGTAGAACTCTATCATGTCACCCTGTAGAACTCTACCATGTCACCCTGTAGAACTCTATCATGTCACCCTGTAGAACTCTACCATGTCACCCTGTAGAACTCTACCATGTCACCCTGTAGAACTCTACCATGCCACCCTGTAGAACTCTATCATGCCACCCTGTAGAACTCTATCATGCCACCCTGTAGAACTCTACCATGCCACCCTGTAGAACTCTACCACGCCACCCTGTAGAACTCTACCACACCACCCTGTAGAACTCTATCATGCCACCCTGTAGAACTCTACCACGCCACCCTGTAGAACTCTATCATGTCACCCTGTAGAACTCTACCATGTCACCCTGTAGAACTCTACCATGTCACCCTGTAGAACTCTACCATGCCACCCTGTAGAACTCTATCATGTCACCCTGTAGAACTCTATCATGCCACCCTGTAGAACTCTACCATGCCACCCTGTAGAACTCTACCACGCCACCCTGTAGAACTCTACCACACCACCCTGTAGAACTCTATCATGCCACCCTGTAGAACTCTACCACGCCACCCTGTAGAACTCTATCATGTCACCCTGTAGAACTCTACCATGTCACCCTGTAGAACTCTACCATGTCACCCTGTAGAACTCTACCATGCCACCCTGTAGAACTCTATCATGTCACCCTGTAGAACTCTACCATGTCACCCTGTAGAACTCTACCATGCCACCCTGTAGAACCCTACCACGCCACCCTGTAGAACTCTACCATGTCACCCTGTAGAACTCTACCATGCCACCCTGTAGAACTCTACCATGCCTCCCTGTAGAACTCTACCATGCCACCCTGTAGAACTCTATCATGTCACCCTGTAGAACTCTACCATGCCACCCTGTAGAACTCTACCATGCCGCCCTGTAGAACTCTACCATGCCACCCTGTAGAACTCTACCATGCCACCCTGTAGAACTCTATCATGTCACCCTGTAGAACTTTATCATGCCACCCTGTAGAACTCTATCATGTCACCTTGTAGAACTCTATCATGCCACCCTGTAGAACTCGATCATGTCACCCTGTAGAACTTTATCATACCACCCTGTCGAACTCTACCATGCCACCCTGTAGAACTCTATCATGCCACCCTGTAGAACTATATCATGCCACCCTGTAGAACTCTACCACGCCACCCTGTAGAACTCTATCATGTTACCCTGTAGAACTCTACCATGTCACCCTGTAGAACTCTATCATGCCACCCTGTAGAACTCTATCATGCCACCCTGTAGAACTCTATCATGTCACCCTGTAGAACTCTATCATGCCACCCTGTAGAACTCTACCACGCCACCCTGTAGAACTCTATCATGTCACCCTGTAGAACTCTATCATGTCACCCTGTAGAACTCTACCATGCCACCCTGTAGAACTCTATCATGTCACCCTGTAGAACTCTACCATGTCACCCTGTAGAACTCTATCATGTCACCCTGTAGAACTCTACCATGTCACCCTGTAGAACTCTACCATGTCACCCTGTAGAACTCTACCATGCCACCCTGTAGAACTCTATCATGCCACCCTGTAGAACTCTATCATGCCACCCTGTAGAACTCTACCATGCCACCCTGTAGAACTCTACCACGCCACCCTGTAGAACTCTACCACACCACCCTGTAGAACTCTATCATGCCACCCTGTAGAACTCTACCACGCCACCCTGTAGAACTCTATCATGTCACCCTGTAGAACTCTACCATGTCACCCTGTAGAACTCTACCATGTCACCCTGTAGAACTCTACCATGCCACCCTGTAGAACTCTATCATGTCACCCTGTAGAACTCTACCATGTCACCATGTAGAACTCTATCATGTCACCCTGTAGAACTCTACCATGTCACCCTGTAGAACTCTACCATGCCACCCTGTAGAACTCTATCATGCCACCCTGTAGAACTCTACCATGTCACCCTGTAGAACTCTACCATGCCACCCTGTAGAACTCTACCATGCCACCCTCTAGAACTCTATCATGTCACCCTGTAGAACTCTACCATGTCACCTTGTAGAACTCTATCATGCCACCCTGTAGAACTCTACCATGCCACCTTGTAGAACTCTACTATGCCACCATGTAGAACTCTATCATGTCACCCTGTAGAACTCTATCATGTCACCCTGTAGAACTCTATCATGCCACCCTGTAGAACTCTACCATGTCACCCTGTAGAACT
Organism: Petromyzon marinus; assembly: GCF_048934315.1. Taxonomy (NCBI): domain Eukaryota; kingdom Metazoa; phylum Chordata; class Hyperoartia; order Petromyzontiformes; family Petromyzontidae; genus Petromyzon; species Petromyzon marinus. The sequence continues at coordinate 15,763,879 of NC_133673.1, forward strand.
CTATCATGTCACCCTGTAGAACTCTACCATGTCACCCTGTAGAACTCTACCATGCCACCCTGTAGAACTCTACCATGCCACCCTCTAGAACTCTATCATGTCACCCTGTAGAACTCTACCATGTCACCTTGTAGAACTCTATCATGCTACCCTGTAGAACTCTACCATGCCACCTTGTAGAACTCTATCATGCCACCCTGTAGAACTCTACCACACCACCCTGTAGAACTCTATCATGTCACCCTGTAGAACTCTATCATGTCACCCTGTAGAACTCTATCATGCCACCTTGTAGAACACTATCATGTCACCCTGTAGAACTCTACCATGCCTCCCTGTAGAACTCCATCACACCGGCGATTCGGCGAGAGCACTGGATTCATTTGCGTCGCACCCCCCCCTCGCCCATCGCGGGTCTGTTTACGTTTTTGAAAACAGCCGGAATCGGCAAATCCGCAATTTGCAAACTCAAAGGCGTTATGGGAAAACCAGGGCTTGTTTCCCAGTTCGTAATACGACACCGCCTCTCTTCGTTCTACGTTCCCCTACATTAACCCGAACATTAATCAGGAAGTATTTTTTTCAATGAATCGATGTGTTTCTTTTCCCAGCGTTAAGTATAACTTATACAGCAAGTGTATAGAATGGGAGATAAACACATATATAATGCGGTGAAAATAAAAATCTGAGCACGTGACCCGGGACCAGCGGTGGGCTGCGTGGGAGATGAGATGGAGGCGAGACGGCTTGCGCGGGTGTTCTTCCGTGGCAGGAGCAGCAGCAGCAGCAGCAGCCCGGGCAGTGCAGTTCCTGCTGCACCGTGATGATGCGTGCAGCAGTCGTGCCACAGGAGGCGCGCGATCGGCGAACTGCGCCTCAATCCGCGGTGGGGAAACCCCGCGATGTGCGAGGTTTTGGTGCACAGTGTTGATAATAGACAATTATGCGAGTCGTAAGGAGCACAGGATAGTTCACGGGCATTGCGCAAGTGGCCGCGTTGATTTTCGTTGTTGAGATTAACAGAATTACGTGATTCACTTGACGTGATTCTGTTCATCAATGTTGTCGAGGAGGACGGCGAATCACGTTGGCCATCGTGAGCGATGGTGATGATCCAGCAGTGGAGAGACCACGGATGCCGCCACAGATGCTAACGACGGCACAGTGGTTGTCCTACAGATTGTCTGTCCCGTGCACCTCCGATTAGCACGCTTGGGTGCGCACGGTGCGAAAGAAGTTCAGCGTACGTAATACATACAATGTGGCTTTTGCAGCACTGCCTCACATGAAGCCGCCAATGGAGATGAGTGTTTGCAGAGAGAGAGAGAGATGGCTGTAATGATTGTTTGACTAAGCGTGAGCTTGTCAACCGCTGCCAATCCACACTCGGCCACAGTTGCGCCACCCTCCCCCCACCTCGCACGCGTGGGTTTCTCGGGATGCTCCGGTTTCCTCCCACGTGCGTAAACGCATCTCAATTGGCCGATAAGACCTTCATATGTAGAGGACCGCAGAGCTTGAACAAGGGGTGGTCGCGTGGGCTCACCGCGTGGCTGCTGCTGCTGCTACCTCCCTGCTTGTCTCTGTGATTCCTCCCCGCGCCTCGGAATTGTCCGAGTGAGTGAATACTGTGCGGTGATTAGTAAATATTAAAATCGTCAATAATTGAGTATCGGTCGGCGATCCTCTCCAAGGCTATTACGAAGGCGGTTTTTCACGAACACTCACGTCCATTGCTGTGCTTTCAGCCATTTTCTGGAAATTGGATGTTGCTATGGTAAGTGCCACTATATCTATAGGATGCCCACTGCATCATAATCACCACCTTCATCTCAACACAAATATTGATGATAAACTACAGGCGTCCTAAGCTGCCGCTGCTTTCCTTCCTCCCTGGGCTGGGATCCCACGAGAAGAAGGATGGATTCTCACACTCGGACAGACGGGAACAATAGTGTCTGGAATCGTGCCATGAAGATGGACCAGTGCCCGAAACGTCGCCGCCTCGTATAAATTGTTCAGTTCAAGGCCACGCATCGTTTTTGATGCGCGTGTTGCGTGTCGGCTGTGGCGTAGGATTTCTCGTGAAGGGGGTTCTAGTGGGGAGGGGGGGGGGGCTGTAGATTTTAGAATGCTGCCGTGGCGTGAAGGTTTCATACACGGGAGGAGGGTATTTGGCCTACTCTTCCACGCTGGCCAGACGTCTTGGAGTACCCACACTCGACCCCACCACCGCATTGCGACATGTTGCTCGACTACTCTGCTGACTGGACAGAGGCGGGCCCCCGTCTCTCACACTGTGGCCCCCGTCTCTCACTGTGGCCCCCGTCTCTCACACTGTGGCCCCCGTCTCTCACTGTGGCCCCGTCTCTCACACTGTGGCCCCCGTCTCTCACACTGTGGCCCCCGTCTCTCACTGTGGCCCCGTCTCTCACACTGTGGCCCCCGTCTCTCACACTGTGGCCCCCGTCTCTTACACTGTGGCCCACGTCTCTCACTGTGGCCCTCGTCTCTCACACCGTGGCCCCTGTCTCTCACTGTGGCCCCCGTCTCTCACACTATGGCCCCCATCTCTCACTGTGGCCCCGTCTCTCACACTGTGGCCCCCGTCTCTCACACTGTGGCCGCTGTCTCTCACACTGTGGCCCTCGTCTCTCACACTATGGCCCCCGTCTCTCACACTGTGGCCCCCATATCTCACTGTGGCCCCCGTCTCTCACTGTGGCCCCCGTCTCTCACTGTGGCCCCCGTCTCTCACACTGTGGCCCTCGTCTCTCACACTGTGGCCCTCGTCTCTCACACTGTGGCCCCCGTCTCTCACACCGTGGCCCCCGTCTCTCACACTGTGGCCCTCGTCTCTCACACCGTGGCCCCCGTCTCTCACACTGTGGCCCTCGTCTCTCACACCGTGGCCCCCGTCTCTCACACTGTGGCCCCCGTCTCTCACACTATGGCCCCCGTCTCTCACACTGTGGCCCCCGTCTCTCACACTGTGGCCCCCGTCTCTCACACCGTGGCCCCCGTCTCTCACACCGTGGCCCTCGTCTCTCACACTGTGGCCCCCGTCTCTCACACCGTGGCCCCCGTCTCTCACACTGTGGCCCTCGTCTCTCACACCGTGGCCCCCGTCTCTCACACTGTGGCCCTCGTCCCTCACACCGTGGCCCCCGTCTCTCACACTGTGGCCCCCGTCTCTCACACTGTGGCCCCCGTCTCTCACACTGTGGCCCCCGTCTCTCACACTGTGGCCCCCGTCTCTCACACCGTGGCCCCCGTTTCTCACACCGTGGCCCTCGTCTCTCACTGGCTGAGTAATTGAAATCCCGTCAGCGAACTTGAGAAGTTGCTGCAGATATTTTTTTGTGTGTCCCGGGATCCAGGATCTCTGTAAACAAAAGCCCCTTGTGAGTGCCGGTCGTGTCGTCTGCGTGTCCACTCAGCCCATAGTCCCCCTCCCCACCAGCCCTGACTCCCTCCCCACCTCCCACCCCCCAGGACACATTCCTTCCAAAATGTTTAAATATAAACCCCGAGGCTCGGTCCGTATCCCTTCGCAGCTCCCCTTCCCCACCCCACACACATCCCCCTACCCCTCCCATCATCTCTCTCTTCCTCTCTCCTCCCCGCTCTCAACTCCCATCACCCACCCGTCCCATCGCTCTCCCTCTCTCTCCTCCTCACTCCCACTCACATCTCTCTCCCTTTTTCTCTATCCTCCTCACTCTCACTCCAATATTGCTTCTTCCTCTCCATCCTCACTCTCACTCCGATCTCTCACTCTCGCCATCCTCCTCACTCTCAATTCCCATCACCCACCCATCCCATCGCTCTCCCCTTCTCTCTCTCTACCTCCACTCTCCAATCTCTCTTCCTCTCTCTCTCTCTCTTTTACGATCAGAGGAAACAAGAAGATGCTCGGTGTAGCCGGCACTTTGCTCCTTTCTCTCTCCATCCTCACTCTACATCCTCCTCACTCTCAAATCCCATCTCTCACTCTCTCTCCCTCCTCACTCACTCGCATCACCCACCCTCCCCCCCTCCCTCCGTCGCTACAAAACCAACCCATTGCCTGGCTGCTTCGGAGATTTAGGCCAAGAAAGGCAAACAAAGAACTTGGACGCAAACGAGATCCAGATTGAGAGCACCGCGCTCGCACTCCGCTCGCTGGGAACGGAACGCTGGGGGTGTGGGGGGCGGGGGGGGGCGGAGCGGGGGGGCGGGGTGGGGTGGGGGGCTCGCGGAGTCGGGGAGGTGATGGGGACCTCGCGGGACGATCCGGGTCAACACCTTCGGCAGCAGCAGCAGCTCACATTTGTGATGCGCTCCGAATGCAACGAGCGTCTCACTCAAACACTTACTCACCTTACTCGCTCACCCACCCACCCACTCACTCGCCCACTAAAACACTCACCTACTCGCTCACCCACTCACCTACTCGCTCACCCACTCACCTACTCACCCACTCACCTATTCACCCACTCACTCGATCACCTACTCATACACTCGCATAATCACTCGCTCACTCGCCTACTGACTCTCCCACCCACTCACTAACTGACCCGCTCGTTCTCCAATCTAAGCAAACACTCACCAACTCTCTCACCTACTCAACCACCTGATTACCCGCTCGCCTACTCACTCACCCTCTCACCCATTCACTCACTCACCCCCCTTACTCCCACACTCACTCACCCGCCCATACACGCACGCACGCACTCACTGACTCAAAGGAAGGAGGCAGGAAGCAATACCAGGGAGTGTTGTGAAGGCGCAGGGATGAGGAGGGAGGTTTGGGGAGAGACCTGAAAACAAAGAGGGGGGGGGGCATGGGGGACATGCACAGGGTGGGTGCATCTGGGGAGCGGTGGCGCAGCGGTTAGCGCGCTACACTACGAACCCGAACACCCAAGTTCGATTCCCGCTCACGGCCACCAACACCAGTGGCGATTATTTAAAAACCTTGTCCTAGGCGTCGCCGAGGTCGACTCTGCCTCAAATGAGTACCTGGTGCGGTGCGTAAAATAAGAAATCGCCACTCGGAAGACAAAGGCGGCCAGGCGTGGTGGTGGCCTTCGTAGGTGCTGCTCGCTAACAGCACTTTCTACAACAGCCTGTCAAGCCTAGACGGGGGGGGGGCGGGGTCTTTGTACCTTTTGGTGGATATCAAGAATACCGGCAGTCCCAGCCAACCTTGCGACGCGACCAGCAGATGCTTGGTACAGCAGTGGATCATTGAATCGGTCTGTGCGGAGCTTTTGAGTGGTGGGCTTCTCCCTCCGGGTTCTCCGGTTTCCCTATCCCGTACGAGAGCCAAACGCTCATTAGTGGAATTATTGGCTGAACACGTGGAACATGGGGGGGGGGGGGTGTTTGTGGGGATGTGTGCGTGTGGGGGGGGGGTGTGCGTGTGGGGGGGGGGTGTGCGTGTGGGGGGGGGTGTGCGTGTGGGGGGGGTGTGTGTGGGGGGGGTGTGTGTGGGGGGGGGTGTGCGTGTGGGGGGGGGGGTGTGCGTGTGGGGGGGGGTGTGCGTGTGGGGGGGGGGTGTGCGTGTGGGGGGGGGTGTGCGTGTGGGGGGGGTGTGCGTGTGGGGGGAGGGTGTGCGTGTGGGGTGTGCGTGTGGGGGGGGGGTGTGCGTGTGGGGGGGGGTGTGCGTGTGGGGGGTGTGGGGGGGGGATGGAAAATTTTTATTCCGACGGGAAAAGAAACCCCCCAGAACTGGCACCGAATTGTTTATTTTTTTACGTCTCCCTGTGCCACTTCACAATTCAGCAGCGCACTTGGGTCACGGGATGCTCCGGCTTTGCCTTTACCTGTCTAGTACCCCGGGGGACGGGGGGGGATTGTGTGGGGGGGGGGGTCGTCAAACATCCCCCCCCCTGACTACTCACAAACCACGTGATGGATGAGTAGCCGGTTCGTTTTTCGCGACCCATGCCGTGTGTTGCTGGCGATGTCTCAGTAAACTCCTAAAAGGTGACCACATTTTCTATTTGTGTTTTACCCAGGTAAGGGCCCCACTGCGCTCTTTATGAGAAGCGACCTTGCCATCACACAGCGATAGCTCGACAATGCGGGCTCACGGTCGCGTGTGAATGTATCGCAGCCGAGCGCTCTGAACGCGTGTTGCCGATCGTCACTGCGGAGGGAAACACCGGAGGATTGCGGAGACAAATCCCACGCGAGACACGGGGAGAGGAGAGACACGCAGACTCCAAATATACAGCAGGCGGCAGGGTCGGGATGGGGAACCCACGACCCTCCTGTGTACCAGGCGAGGGAGTTCACATCTCCCCACCGCGGCACCCACCAAGTAAGAGGAAGAAGCGCTGGGATGAGGACGAAGACCTTGGCAGGAAACCCAGGGCGACCTTACACGAGGTGGCGGTGGTGGGGTCGAGTGAGCCACGGAGGCGCGCTCGTGTCGGAGAAGCCTCCCTGTGCGTCAGGGGTGTTAGAGGGCAGCTTGCTGGACAAAGACGGAGACACGGAGACACGGAGACACACACAGGCACGGAGACACGGAGACACACAGGCACGGAGACACACAGGCACGGAGACACACAGGCACGGAGACACACACAGGCACGGAGACACGGAGACACATAGACGCGTGTTTGGACAAAGACGGAGACACGGAGACACACACACAGGCACGGAGACACGGAGACACACACACAGGCACGGAGACACGGAGACACACACACAGGCACGGAGACACGGAGACACACACAGGGACGGAGACACACACACACAGGCACGGAGACACGGAGACACACACACAGGCACGGAGACACGGAGACACACACACAGGCACGGAGACACGGAGACACACACACAGGCACGGAGACACGGAGACACACACAGGCACGGAGACACACAGGCACGGAGACACACACACAGGCACGGAGACACGGAGACACACACACAATCACGGAGACACGGAGACACACACACAGGCACGGAGACACGGAGACACACACAGGCACGGAGATACGGAGACACACACAGGGACGGAGACACGGAGACACACACACAGGCACGGAGACACGGAGACACACACACAGGCACGGAGACACGGAGACACACACACAGGCACGGAGACACGGAGACACACACACAGGCACGGAGACACGGAGACACACACAGGCACGGAGACACGGAGACACACAGGCACGGAGACACACAGGCACGGAGACACACAGGCACGGAGACACACACACAGGCACGGAGACACGGAGACACACACACAATCACGGAGACACGGAGACACACACATAGACACGGAGACACACACACAGGCACGGAGACACACACAGGGACGGAGACACGGAGACACACACACACAGGCACGGAGACACGGAGACACACACACAGGCACGGAGACACGGAGACACGGAGACACACAGGCACGGAGACACGGAGACACACAGGCACGGAGACACACAGGCACGGAGACACACAGGCACGGAGACACACACACAGGCACGGAGACACACACATAGACACGGAGACACACAGGCACGGAGACACACACAAAGGCACGGAGACACGGAGACACACACAGGCACGGAGACACGGAGACACACACACAGGAACGGAGACACGGAGACACACAGACGCGTGTCTGAACTGTAACGCTGCAGCCGACCACGAGTCCTCCAACCCTCACCCCTCCCTCTCTCCACCTTCGGATATTCGCCCGGCCTGTGTGACGTGGCTATCGATGAGTGCGCAGGCGGTGCAACTGCACGGGGGGGGGGGGGGGGGGCTCACGCCACCCCACACGTCGCGCTCTCGCAGCTGGCACTGTGGCAAGGGCGGCGTTGTTGCCGTGGGGGTGGTGGGGGTTGAGGGGCCGTGATGCGGGCTGTCTCGTTGTTTAGGGGCCCCTGTGGGACTGTTAGGGGGTTTAGGGGCTCCTCTGTGTTTACACCGAGCGAGAATTACCGTGGGGGGCTGAGATTAGCCCCACACCCCACACGCTGCCCCCTACACCCTGCGTCCCTCTCCCCCTTGCATTGTGGATGAGTGGGAGAGCAGGAGGTGTGGGTCGGGTCGGACGACAATGGGGGGGGGGGGGGCGATGCGGGGGGGGGGGTGCCACACCGCCCCTGGCTGCTGGGATGTTTTACCCCTCGCCCCTTGCGAGGCGCTCCGCTGAGGGTCGCACTGCTACGCGCGGGGAGGAACGCGCGGCCCGGCGGACAAACGCAGGGTCGAGAGACACCTCGCGTCGACTCTGGTGACTAGGAGATGTTAACTACCTCGCCCGATATACAGGAGGTCGTGGGAGCGATCCAGACCCTGATGATGGCTGCTGCTGTATGTTTGGAGGTTGCGTGTCTCTCTCATCAATAAGGCCACTTCGTTGAGTTGTCACTTGCGGCCAGGTCGCTTTTGAAACAAACCTTTAATAGCACAGTGGGACCTTACCTGGTGCAACAAAAAGAGTCAGTAGGAGGAGTCAGTGGGACCTTACCTGGTGAAACAAAATAGTCAGTAGGAGGAGTCAGTGGGACCTTACCTGGTGCAACAAAAAGAGTCAGTAGGATGAGTCAGTGGGACCTTACCTGGTGCAACAAAAAGAGTCAGTAGGAGGAGTCAGTGGGGCCTTACCTGGTGCATCAAAAGGTCAGTAGGAGGAGTCAGTGGGACCTTACCTGGTGCAACAAATAGAGTCAGTAGGAGGAGTCAGTGGGACCTTACCTGGTGAAACAAAGAGTCAGTAGGAGGAGTCAGTGGGACCTTACCTGGTGCAACATAAAGAGTCAGTAGGAGGAGTCAGTGGGACCTTACCTGGTGAAACAGAAAGAGTCAGTAGGAGGAGTCCGTGGGGCCTTACCTGGTGCAACATAAAGAGTCAGTAGGAGGAGTCAGTGGGACCTTACCTGGTGAAACAAAAGAGTCAGTAGGAGGAGTCAGTGGGACCTTACCTGGTGCAACAAAAAGAGTCAGTAGGAGGAGTCAGTGGGACCTTACCTGGTGCAACATAAAGAGTCAGTAGGAGGAGTCAGTGGGACCTTATCTGGTGAATCAAAATAGTCAGTAGGAGGAGTCAGTGGGACCTTACCTGGTGAAACAAAATAGTCAGTAGGAGGAGTCCGTGGGGCCTTACCTGGTGCAACATAAAGAGTCAGTAGGAGGAGTCAGTGGGACCTTACCTGCTGCAACAAAAAGAGTCAGTAGGAGGAGTCAGTGGGACCTTACCTGGTGCAACATAAAGAGTCAGTAGGAGGAGTCAGTGGGACCTTATCTGGTGAAACAAAATAGTCAGTAGGAGGAGTCAGTGGGACCTTACCTGGTGAAACAAAATAGTCAGTAGGAGGAGTCCGTGGGGCCTTACCTGGTGCAACATAAAGAGTCAGTAGGAGGAGTCAGTGGGGCCTTACCTGGTGCATCAAAAGGTCAGTAGGAGGAGTCAGTGGGACCTTACCTGGTGCAACATAAAGAGTCAGTAGGAGGAGTCAGTGGGACCTTACCTGGTGCAACATAAAGAGTCAGTAGGAGGAGTCAGTGGGGCCTCGGCCTGGAGCCATCACGGCCACAAGGGGCCGATGGCTGATGGACCGAGACTGATGGTGGGGTGATGGTGGGGTGATGGTGCGATGGGGTAATGGTGAGGTGATGGGCTGATGGGGCAAACAAATGAGAGGATGATCTCCTCCCTTAAGGGCGACTCACCACGGAGATGGAGCGACGAGGTGGAGCGTTGAGGCGGAGGTCGGCTCCACTCGGGAAGGACTCGGTCCGCTTCTGGCATCGCATGGAACTGGAGGGGATAGTCGATGGCGTGGGGAAGCCTTCATCCAGCAGTGGATAGAGCAGTCGCTCGTGATGATGCTGGTGATTATCACGTCCTCACCAACACTGTCGCAGCCACGGGATGACTCTGCAATGTCTACTGCTGATGATGATCATGATTCTGATGCTGTGTTTTCTACTGCTGCTGATGATGTTGGAGATGATGTTGAGGATGAGTCTAATGGTGTTTATGATGATGACGATGGTGATTCATTGGTTTATCCTCAACCCCCCCTCCACCTCGCCCAACTCTCTCCTCCTCCTGCTGCTGCTGCTCTCACCCCCTGTGAGTGCCCCCCCCCCCCCCCCCCGTGTTGCCTCTCGGGGAGCCCTTGGCGAGATGACCACAAAAACAATGAGACGGGAGCTCGCAGCCAGCGTCGGAGAGAGGGGGACGAGGAGGGTCTCATGTGTGTTTGTTGAACTTCTGTCGCACCGTACGTAGCCAATCGTACTCATCGGAGGTGCCGGTATGGACATGCATAGAGACACATAGACTTGCATAGAGACACATAGACTTGCACATAGACCCATAGACTTGCATAGACACCCATAGACTTGCATAGAGACCCATATACTTGCATAGAGACACATAGACTTGCATAGAGACACATATACTTGCATAGAGACACATAGACTTGCATAGAGACACATAGACTTGCATAGACACCCATAGACTTGCATAGAGACACATAGACTTGCATAGACACCCATAGACTTGCATAGAGACCCATAAACTTGCATAGAGACACACAGATTTGCATAGACACCCATAGACTTGCATAGACACCAATAGACTTGCATAGAGACACATAGACTTGCATAGAGACACATAGATTTGCATAGACACCCATAGACTTGCATAGACACCAATAGACTTGCATAGAGACCCATAGACTTGCATAGACACCTCTAGACTTGCATAGACACCTCTAGACTTGCATAGACACCAATAGACTTGCATAGAGACCCATGTACTTGCATAGAGACACATAGACTTGCATAGACACCCATAGACTTGCATAGAGACACATAGACTTGCATAGAGACGCATAGACTTGCATAAAGACCCATAGACTTGCATAGACACCCATAGACTTGCATAGAGACCCATAGACTTCCATAGACACCCATAGACTTGCATAGAGACCCATAAACTTGCATAGAGACACATAGACTTGCATAGAGACCCATAGACTTGCATAGACACCCATAGACTTGCATAGACACCCATATACTTGCATAGAGACCCATAGACTTGCATAGAGACACATAGACTTGCATAGACACCCATAGATTTGCATAGAGACACATAGACTTGCATAGACACCCATAGACTTGCATAGAGACACATAGACTTGCATAGACACCTCTAGACTTGCATAGACACCAATAGACTTGCATAGAGACCCATATACTTGCATAGAGACACATAGACTTGCATAGACACCCATAGACTTGCATAGAGACACATAGACTTGCATAGAGACGCATAGACTTGCATAAAGACCCATAGACTTGCATAGACACCCATAGACTTGCATAGAGACCCATAAACTTGCATAGAGACACATAGACTTGCATAGAGACCCATAGATTTGCATAGACACCCATAGACTTGCATAGACACCCATATACTTGCATAGAGACCCATAGACTTGCATAGAGACACATAGACTTGCATAGACACCCATAGACTTGCATAGAGACCCATAGACTTTCATAGACACCCATAGACTTGCATAGAAACACATAGACTTGCATAGACACCTCTAGACTTGCATAGAGACCCATATACTTGCATAGAGACACATAGACTTGCATAGACACCCATAGACTTGCATAGAGACACATAGACTTGCATAGAGACGCATAGACTTGCATAAAGACGCATAGACTTGCATAGACACCCATAGACTTGCATAGAGACCCATAGACTTGCATAGACACCCATAGACTTGCATAGAGACCCATAAACTTGCATAGAGACACATAGACGTGCATAGAGACCCATAGACTTGCATAGACACCCATAGACTTGCATAGACACCCATATACTTGCATAGAGACCCATAGACTTGCATAGAGACACATAGACTTGCATAGACGCCCATAGACTTGCATAGACACCCATAGACTTGCATAGAGACCCATAAACTTGCATAGAGACACATAGACTTGCATATAGACCCATAGACTTGCATAGACACCCATAGACTTGCATAGAGACCCATAGACTTGCATAGAGACACATAGACTTGCATAGACACCCATAGACTTGCATAGAGACACATAGACTTGCATAGAGACGCATAGACTTGCATAAAGACGCATAGACTTGCATAGACACCCATAGACTTGCATAGAGACCCATAGACTTGCATAGACACCCATAGACTTGCATAGAGACCCATAGACTTGCATAGAGACACATAGACTTGCATAGAGACCCATAGACTTGCATAGACACCCATAGACTTGCATAGACACCCATATACTTGCATAGAGACCCATAGACTTGCATAGAGACACATAGACTTGCATAGACACCCATAGACTTGTATAGACACCCATATACTCGCATAGACACCCATACATTTGCATAGAGACACATGGACTTGCATACACACCCATAGACTTGCATAGAGACCCATAGACTTGCATAGAGATGCATAGACTTGCATAGAGACCCATAGGCTTGCATAAAGAGCCATGCATTTAAAAAAAATGCTTACAAAGGGACTCGTGGACTTGCAAAGCGCTGCTCAGACTAACGTAGACATCCACTGGCTAACGCAGAACACGTAGATACCCACACAGTGTATGGAGAACCACAGGGAGGCTGTGAGAAAGATAGAGGGGAGAGATGGCGATGGGAGAGTTGGGGAGAGTCGAGGAGAGTTGAAGAGCTGGGGAGAGAGATTGCAAGGGGAGAGCAAGGAGGGGGGGGGGGAGAAGAAGGAGAGCGGGGTGAGCGGGGGGGTGGGGGGAGAATGACAGAGAGAGGGGAGGGGAAGAGAGGAAATGGATTGAAGGAGAGAGGAGAGAGCTGGCGATGGGAGAGTGGGGGGATGGTGATGGGAGAGTGGGGGATTTGCGATGGGAGAGTGGGGGGGGGGATGGTGATGAGAGAGTGGGGGGGGGATGGTGATGGTAGAGTGGGGGGGATGGCGATGGGAGAGTGGGGAGTTTGCGATGGGAGAGTGGGAGGAGGGATGGCGATGGGAGAGTGGGGGGGGATGGCGATGGGAGAGTGGGGGGGGATGGCGATGGGAGAGTGGGGGGGGGGATGGCGATGGGAGAGTGGGGGGGGGATGGCGATGGGAGAGAGAGAGGAAGAGCACGGGCAGAGTGCAGGGAAAATTGCAGCCCCTCTCTCCGCATGCAAACAAAAGGCCGAAGAATTTAAGTTTTTTGAAACTCTCTCTCACATTAAACTCTCCCCCCATCCTCCTCTCTCTTTCTCTGCCCGGGTACAAAAGAGCCTCTCTCTTTAAGCCTGCACAATACAGTAGGGTTCGGGGGGGGGGCTGTTTGGGATGGGAGCGGCGCGCGTGCGTGGGTGCATATTTGTGTGCACGCGTCTGTGTGTGCATGATGCGCCTGTGTGTGTGCACGTCGACTCAGCCTCAAATGAGTACCTGGTGCGGTGTGTAAACATCGCCACTGGGGAGACAAAGGCGGTCGAGCATGGTGTAGGCCACCCACCCCCTCGTGTGCCGTGCCAGCCTTCATAGGTGCTCGCTAAGAGCACTTGCCCCAGCAGTCTGTTAAGGCTACACGGGGGATTTTTGGCTTTGTTACAGGATCGTTGGTGCAATTATCTAACTGCACTCGGAACCCCGCGTCCCGAGTTCGATTCCCGAGTTCGATTCCCGCTCACGGCCAATACCATCGGTGACGATTATCTTAACGGGTTCTGAACCTCCTCCCCTAGGTCGACTCAGCCTCAAATGAGTACCTGGTGTGGTGTATAAAACATAGCCACTGGGGATACAAAAGCGGTCGGGCGTGGTGCTGGCCACCCAGCCCCTCGTGTGTCGTGCCAGCCTTCTTGGGTGTTCGCTAATAGGACTTGCCCCAACAGTCTGTTAAGGCTTTACGGGGGTCTTTGTGCTTTGTCTGTATTTAGAGAGGGAGGGCCCACGTCTGGCGGGAGGAGCATGACGGCCAGCGCCTGAGGGCAGTAAATGTGGACATTCCACGTTTCTGTGGCGGGACCCAAAACAACCCTCATTACCACATTTTATAGGGAGACATTCTAGAGAGCATTTTTTGTATTAAGGTAGAGAACCCACTGGGCTCTCAGCTGTTATGGAGAGGCGATCGCATTGGCTTATCATGTTGGAATGTAAAGCTGCCAAACAATCTAAATGCGTATTGATTCTAAATGAGGATTGGTGCAATACCGGAGGAACCTGTAGAACAATCCACGTGACCACCACTGAGAGAACGAGAGAGAGAACACGGGGGGACTCCAGTCATCGCCTGGGTCTGGGATCCAACCCATGGACTTCTGCGTAACAGGCGAGGGAGATCACATCTCAGCCCGACGGCGGTGTTGTGGTCAGCACACTGGACTTGCAATCCAGAGGGCGCGGGTTCGATTGCATCTCGCCTGCTTGGCAATTAAATATAACGGTGGAAGTTTTTTTTTTTAATCGCCAATGTGTGATGTCGTCATCACCAATGTTACCGATGTTGATGATGCTGTTGATGATGTTGCTGTTGACGATGTTATTGATGTTGTTGACGATATTCTTAGCTCTTTCGGTAAAGTCACGTTGAAGGGAAACAATAAAATAATAAAATATATATATAACAATAAAAATTCTCACGACGTTTCGACCATAACACAAACGGTCGTCATCAGGTGTGTCGGTTTGCATAAATATATTTATTTTTAAACGGTGTATTTATTTATTAAAAAAACCGTCAGCGCCACGCGCAGCGATTTGGCAGTTTATTTAGAAGGACGAGTCCATCTATGTTCTGAAAAGAGGAGGGGGAAGACGAAAAATGAATGTATGCTGTCTGAAAGCCACTGTAAGCGTGAACAATCAATTAAGACCTGAAATGGTTTATCAAATCTTTCCAATGATTGCTAAGCCATAATCCATCTTCTCGGTTGAAATTGTCTCTGTGCTTGTATATGTGGATAGCCTCATGAACGAATCTCTCATGGTAGCCAGATGGCTTACAAAGAACCTCTGTCTTGGAAAAGTCAATGTCATGTGAGCCTACTGCATTATAACAATGATCTGCCACGGCCGAGGTGTTGGTCCTACCGTGTTAAAGGTCTGCTTTGTGTTCACGAATGCGGTCCCAGACATGGCGTTTGGTTTCTTCGATGTAACTACTACCACAGAGGCAACTTAGTTTGTAGACACCAGGGTACTGTATGTCCGGAATCACATATTTTACAGACGGAACCAGATCACGGATTTTATGTAATGTGTTGAAACGGACCTGGATCTTGTGTTTATTCAAGATTTTGGAGATATTTTTTGTGATCCCCGCAATGTAGGGTAAAGTGATGGTTTTTAAAGGCTCCTCAAGAGGGTCCTTCTTCATGGTTTGAGTGATAGCTTTGCGGATTGTATTGTCGGATTAACCATTAGCCATAAGAGCTTGGTGTACGTGCTTGAGTTCACTGCCTATGTGTTCCTGGTCGGATGTGCATTGGGCTCTATGATACAGAGTCTTGATGAGAGAATTCTTCTGTGATGGATGAAACCGGATTCCCACCACCATCCATCACAGAAGAATTCTCTCATCAAGACTCTGTATCATAGAGCCCAATGCATATCCGACCAGGAACACATAAGCAGTGAACTCAAGCACGTACACCAAGCTCTTATGGCTAATGGTTACTCCGACTATACAATCCGCAAAGCTATCACTCACACCATGAAGAAGAACCCTCTTGATGAGCCTTTCAAAACCATCACTTTACCCTACATTGCGGGGATCACAAAAAATATCTCCAAAATCTTGAATAAACACAAGATCCAGGTCCGTTTCAACACATTACATAAAATCCGTGATCTGGTTCCGTCTGTAAAAGATGTGATTCCGGACATACAATACCCTGGTGTCTACAAACTAAGTTGCCTCTGTGGTAGTAGTTACATTGGAGAAACCAAACGCCATGTCTCGGACCGCATTCGTGAACACAAAGTAGACCTTAAACACGGTAGGACCAACACCTCGGCCGTGGCAGATCATTGTTATAATTCAATAGGCTCACATGACATTGACTTTTCCAAGACATTGGTTCTTTGTAAGCCATCTGGCTACCATGAGAGATTCGTTCATGAGGCTATCCACATATACAAGCACAGAGACAATTTCAACCGAGAAGATGGATTCTGGCTTAGCAATCATTGGAAAGATTTGATAAACCATTTCAGGTCTTAATTGATTGTTCACGCTTACAGTGGCTTTCAGACAGCATACATTATAAAAAATTTCGTCTCCCCCCTCCTCTTTTCAAAAAAAAATAGATGGACTATTCCTGGGCAAACTGCCAATCGCTGCGCGTGACGCCAACGTTTTTTTTATATATAAATAAATAAATGTGCCGTTTAAAAATAAATTTATGCAAACCAACACACCTGATGATGACCGTTTGAGTTATGGTCGAAACGTCGTGAGAATTTTTTATTGTTTTATATATATTTTGTTATTTTGTTGTTTCTCTTCAACGTGACTTTACCGAAAAAACTAAGAATATGAATTACTGCAGTCACGAAAGCTTTAAATCAAAAGTTATTGATGTTATTGACAACGATCCACTCGGGCCACGACGGAGCGAAGTGGAGGGGGCTCGCCAGATCGCTCTCTGACGATGACGATGATGATGACGATTTCATTCGTGGACTTTCACGACCGATGTTACGATTCACTTATTTGGCTTGGCCCGTGTGGGCACGACGCCTTGGGGACGTGGCTCAGGAACCCCCCCCCACCCCCCCCCCCCCCCGCAATGTTGGGTCGTGATCTTCCGGCGGCGACGCGTCCAGAAAAGGTTGTCCGAGTTTTTCGTTTCTCGCACCTTCAACGCTGCCGTTGGATTTTGTTGTTGTTGTTGTTGCGGTGAAAATACAAACTTGGTCGGCAGCTTTCATTTTTGTTCGGGCCGCGGTCGGGGTAGTGGAGTGCTCGTCAGATTGTCCATCACACCCACACGCTGCGACCCACAACACTCGACATGAATCACGATGATGATCACGATGACAATGCTGATGGTCGTGACCGGTAGCAGGCGTGGACGGCTCCCGCGATGACGTCGTTAAACCACGGCGGCCGACTGTGACGACGTTCCTGGGACGCGTGTCCGTAGGTCACGATGAGGCCGGGCGGTCGTGATGACGGCCAATAGGAGCGGCGGCGGTGGTGGCGGTGGCGGCGGTGGTGGCGGTGGTGGCGGTGTTGCCGTGAGGAACGGGCTCAGCACCAGCCGCTCCTGGACAGCGACGACGCCGACGAAGACGGCGGCGCCAGCGGCGAACCTCTGTGGGGCGCGGGAGTGCGGGGGGGCAGCGGATGAGCGGTGAGTGGCGGCGAGCGGCGGTGAGCGGCGGCGAGCGGCGGTGAGCGGCGGCGAGCGGCGGTGAGCGGCGGCGAGCGGCGGTGAGCGGCGGTGAGCGGCGGTGAGCGGCGGCGAGCGGCGGTGAGCGGCGGCGAGCGGCGGTGAGCGGCGGTGAGCGGCGGTGAGCGGCGGTGAGCGGCGGTGAGCGGCGGCGAGCGGCGGTGAGCGGCGGCGAGCGGCGGTGAGTGGCGGCGAGCGGCGGTGAGTGGCGGCGAGCGGCGCTTCGGCGGTTGTGGAGCGAGTGCTTTCGCGAGAACCGGTCGCGCCGGCGTCGTCGCTTCGAGCGAGCGCGGCTCTGCTGATGGGACGCCGGTATTCAAAGCCGGTGTGTGTGCGGCGCGTTGGTTATTGACGCTGTCGAGTGTGCACGGATGTGCCAAGTGCCCGGTTGTACGAAGGGGTGGACGCCGCCCTCGTCGCGTGAATCGCCGAGGCCAGGAGAAAATATTTTCAATGCAGAGGTAAATAAATAATTCCAGCGGTTCTTTCCCGTGGCGTGCGTGGTGTTGGTCTGCTCGGATCAAATACGAGACCCCCTCCCCCTCCTTACCCCCCCCCCCCGACCACCACGCACTCTGTCGTGGTCTCCACGCGGCGCATGCAGAACGTGCACAACTTGGCAGCGATGAACGGGAAAGGGACCTTCTCTTCGCTTCCTCTTCGCTCCTGCTCTATCTTTTCCTTCTTCTCCTGCTCCTCCATCTCCTCCTCCTCCTGCTCCTCCATCTCCTCTTTGCTCCCTCCTGCTCCTCCTCCTCGCTGTGACTCCTGCTCCTCCTCATCCTCACCGAGGCTCACAGAGACTACACTCAGGATCTGCTCAGTCGGCCCGCCTCTGATGTTGACACTGCTGCTGATGGTGATGATGAAAGTGGATGTGTGAGGAGGAGGAAGAGGATGTTGATGATAGTGATGTTTGCACTGGAGGTGATGGTGCGTACGTGGGCCGGAGTTGGCCTGTGGGATGTGCCTGGACACCCCCACGCAGGGGACTGGGACTCCTGCCAAGGAATGATCTCATTGCGTAGCTGTTAGCGCTACGCTGCACTATGAACTCGGTCACCCGAGCTCAATTCCCGTTCATGGCCAACACCAGTGACGATTATCTTAACCGGTCATGGGCCTGCTGCCCTAGGTCAACTCAGCCTGAAATGAGTACCTGGGTGCGCTGTGTAAAAAAAATATCGCCACTGGGGAGACAAAGGCGGTCGGGCGTGGTGTTAGCCACCAAACCCCCTCGTGTACCGTGCCGCCCTTCAAAGGTGCTCACTAACGGCACTTGCCCCAACAGTCTGCTAAGGCTATATGGGGGATCTTTGTCTTTGCGGGTCCTGCTACATTAAGATGTTTAGCCAACACTAACTGCACGGTGCTGTTGTAATCTGAAGTGGTGTTTGTCACACGGCAATCAACCCGAGTTGTATTTTTAGTCCTCAGTGCTGTCGTTTTGCAACTCTGTGCAACGTGAAGTTACAGTAATGATTTCGATGTATATTGCATCATTGGCGTTCGTGCAAATTCCATCTCAATTGCCGAGGCAGCAGAGCTGGGCGGTGAGCCAGCGCTGCCAAACCATTTCCCAAGATCTGTGGTCCTCTGTTGATTAATATATTTTTCAGCCAATTAGTGATGAGTGTTTATGAACGTGGCAAGAATCGGGAGCTCCTGGAGAAAACCCACGCGAGAGAGGGGGCAACGCTCTATCCCCCGTAAAGAAGGGACAGATGATGTTGGTGTTAGTCCGCCACTTTGCTGTGCCACGTTCTCCTGACGAGCCAGGGTACGACGACTCCTGGACATACGTAGGAAATATAGTTTTGCAACAACATCTGTGTGTGTAGTGATCTATCAACCCTCGCTGCTGCCTCGACAGTGCTGGATTACAGACCCCCGATCAAATGATGACCGGCTGCCGAGACCCTCCACTCTCGATGCTTGAGAATCCGGATTAAGCATGGGCGGCTGAAACGGGGATTCAAACCCGTGATCTCAGACTCCGCTTGCCCCGTTTCTTAACTCCGCGTTTAAATCGTTCGCCATTCACGGCAGATTCACGAAGATGTTATTTGCGCCGTCGGGAGTGAACGCGCGATTGCAAAACGTCTCACTGCGCTGCGCTGAGTCCGGACGCATGCAGCGAAGTTGCCCCTCGCTCAGCGCTCCGTAAAACTAATCTGAACTAAAAATATGTTGCTTTTTTAACTTTACCCAGGTAAGGCCCACTGAGCTACGTAGCTCTTTTTCAGAAGCGACCTGGCCACAAATGGTAGCTCAACGAAGTGGCTTATCACGTGTAAATGTGCAGTAGCAGCCAAATACTGTACACGCACGTTGACTCTACATGTGGGGGAACAAACGTGAGCACGGGGAGAGAGAGACACGCAGACTCCAAATATACAGCAGGCATCAGGGTTGGGATTTAACCTATGACCTCCCGTATACCAGGCGAGGTAATTAACATCTCGCCTCTGTGGCGCCCTCAACTGGGATCACACACAGCAGTATCAGCATCACCCCAGCGCCCCCTTACCGACTGTGAAAGCGTGGCAAGCGACGTCCTGGGTCACAAGCCTCCATGACATGGGCGAGTTTCTCCAAGAACACAAACTCTGTTGACTTTCCCCCGCAAAGAGCGGTACTCGTTTTATCGAACCCCCGCCCCACCCAAGAGGGAGGGATGATTGGCCGTGCCGACCACCACTGCCCCAACCGGGATCCAAACTCTCGACCTTCCGATTGCGAGCCGCTCGCTCCACCGCTCGGGCCACCTTGGCCAACGGTCCGGGTTTACTTTTACCGGAATCCTTAATGTCCCCGTTGACCCCTCCCCTCCCTCTGCGTTACCACGGGGGGGGGGCTGGGGGGGGGGGGAGGCTAGGGGCGGTGCTTTCTCTGTCGTGCCCTTCCCGCTGCGTCTTCCCCCCTTTCCGCGTTTCGCTGTTCGGCGACGCGTCCGCAGGAGCGACGCTCGGGATCGCGGTTCCCCTCCCCCCGCCCCGTGGACCCAGGGGCTCGGCCGTCCTTTGAAATGGATCGGCTTGGACGCGACCGGTTCTCACCTCGCTTCATTAAAGGGGCAATTTTTGTTTAAGGCCCTGCACGCCGAGCGGCCAGCAGCAAACAGCACTGGTGGGGTGGGGGGGGGGGCGGTGGGGGGTGTCAGTGGCGGGCGGTGGCGGGTGCCAACCACGCCGCTCACGCCGGACTCCATCGACGTTTCGGCGACACGGCCATTGTGAACCGCGTGTGTCCGCAGGAGCGGCCTCAAGGCGGCGGCGGCGCTGAAGGCGTCCGTGGGGGGCCGGTCATGCGGAGCCCGCGGTGGCGGGGGGGGGCCCTGCACGGCGGAGCCCCCCCGCTACGTGAGCTCCGCGCTGCAGGCCCGGCCCCGGGGCCCGGCCGTGCAGCCTCCGGAGCAGCAGAGGGGGGCAGGGGGAGGAGCAGGAGGAGGAGGGGGGGCGGCGGGGGGGACCCCTAGGGGACCCGGGACCCCCGCGGCCGAGGTCATCGGCGCCGGCTGCCCCCCCAAAACGGCGGAGGGCGCGGTGCCGAACGGCG